>NC_073379.1:34986782-35109282 GCF_028641065.1 Leucoraja erinaceus | reverse complement strand
ATTGAAGGGACAACAGCAGCTAAAGTGCTTGGTGAACATTGGCTGTGCAGATATCGTAATTGAAAATATCGGAATTATCGCGTTTGCTCACTGCATTTCATCAACAGTAAGGCATTATTTGTGTTTTTTCTTGATTCCTTTGGTATCTAAATATTCTCAGAAGTGATAAATCTGGCTGTATTTTTCTTCAGATGCGTTTTCATTTTGTACGTAAAACCTACTTGAGAACCATGGGTGATTTAATAAAAAAAAAAAAAAAAAAATACAGCCAGATTTATTACTTCTGAAACTTTTTAGTTGCCAAAGGATTCAAGAAAAAACACAAATAATGTTTTAGTGTTGATGAAATGCAGTGAGCAAAGGACCAATGTTCGCTAAGCATCTCCCGGGAAGATGGAGTTGGAAACAATGGTAAGTGCCTAGCAGCAGCACATCGCGTGTAATCCATTTGGTGTAGCGTGACCCGACTGCCGTGAAACCTGTGTGTGTGTGTGTATATATGTGTGTGAGTGCATGTGTATATATATGTGAGTGTGTGTATGTATATATATATATATATATATGTGTGTGAATATATATGTGCGAGTGTGTGTGAATATATGCGTATGTATGTGACTATGTGTGTGTGTGTGTGTGAATATGTGTGCGTGTGTATATGTATATGTGTGTGTGTGTGCATGATTATATGTGTGTGTGAATATGCATGAGTAAATCGCTCACTGCCCCCCTCCTCCACTGACATCCCCCACCTCAAGATGCTGCCCTCCGCCTAAAGCTGTGCCCCCTCCCTTGGCTGCACAATGTTTACCACCCCCACCCTGACAGCCCCCACCTCAAAAAATGTTTTGCACAAAATCTGCAGTGTTCATTAACAACTGAAATTGTCTTTAGGCTGCTTTTTCAACATCATGTCAGGAAATGTTAGAGGTCAAGGTGATGTGGTTATTGCTGTCGTATCCTCTAGGATAGCAGCTACATTTCTGCCTGGTGGAAGAACTACACATTCTTGATTCAAGATACCCATCCAAGTGGCCGAGGATACACTGTGCAGTGACTGAGCTGCCAGCCCAAAAATCCATTCTGCCCACAAACTCCATACTAGCCCTCTGGAAACCAGTACCTTTGGCCCAACATACTAGCTCAACAGAAATATGAAGGGAAATGTCAAAGCTTTCCTGAAGGATGGAACATCGCCGAAGAATGTTGTCATTAATAGCGTGCTTCGTTGGATGATGACTTCTGAGATATTCTCAGATTTTCCTTCTTAAAATTTGACCGCTGACTTTCTCTACATTAAAATTGTCTCTTTTTTATCAACAGGAAATAGTCATCAAGAGGCAGTGAGCAGCAGAACACAACAAGATGCAACAAGACACAACAAGTTAAAGCTTAATAAATCTCATCTTGAAAATTTAAATTGTTCTTATATTTTAAGAGTCATGCACATTTTAAACTTTAATAAAACCTTTTTGCACTTTTAGTGCTGTGTGTTCTTCATCACTATAGAACCTAATAGGCAGGAATGGCTGCTCTGTGGGAGAGCCACTAAGAGTGCATGGGGGGAGGTTGTTTGGAGATGCACTGAATGTGTGGACGGGAGGGGAATGGCAAGGAGCAGAGTGGGGGGGGGGGGTTGAAGGTATGTGGGGTGACTGAGTGAACTGCCAGCGATCCAGGTGTGAGTGACTGCACTGCCAGCCCACGAGCCGTGAGTTAGTGAACTGCCATCCCACCAGCTGTAAGTGACTGAACTGCCAGCCCAATAATCTACTCAGTCCAACCTCTTCACCCTTCTCTCTTACAGACTGTCACCTGTTTTGGGCAGAATTTCTGGCAGTTTCTCAGCCGCCAGCCTGCCAGGTCCGAGTGATTGTACTGCCAGGCCTCAGTGACTGAGCTGCCAGCCCTCAGTGACTGTGCTGTCAGCCCAAAAATCCATTTGGCCCACAAACTCCATACTAGCCCACTGGAAACCAGTACCTTCGGCCCAACAACAATCATACTAGCGCAACAGAAAGCCCCCACCCCCCACCCCCACTGGCCAGCAATATTGGAATTGGAGAGGTGGAATATTGTGTTGGGTGTTCAGCCCTCCCGTGTGATGTTGGGACCCAATGGGTCCCACTTAGTCTAGTATATAAATACAATTCCTTTCTAAGTTTTTAAGATCTTTCTAAGTTTCCTAGATGTTAAAACAATCACAAATGTAACAAAAAAGGAGGGAGAGAGATATGGAAATGCAGACAAGTTATCCAAACCTGCACAGTGAATGGTAGGGCAGGAGAGTGTTGTGGAGCAGACGTATCTAGGAGTGCAGGTGCATGGTTTGTTGAAGGTGGAATCATAGGTAAAGAGGGTGGTCAACAAAGCGTTTGGCACATCGGCCTTCATCAGTCAAAGTATTGAGTATAGAAGTTTGGAGATCCTGTTGCAGTTATTTAAGACATTGATGAGGCTGTATTTAACATATTGTGTTCAGTTCTGGGCGCCATGGTTTAGGAAAGATGTTGTCAAAATTGGAAATGGTACAAAGAAGATTTACGAGAATGTTGCCAGGAATCTAGGGTCTGAGCTATAGCGAGAGGTTGAGAGGGCTGTGATTCTATTCCTTGGAGCACAGGAGAATGAGGGGTGATCTTATAGAGGTGTATAAAATCATGAGAGGAATCAATTAGGTAGACACACAGAGTCTCTTGCCCAGAATATGGGAACCGAGAACCAGAGGTGATGAATGAATGAATGATTGAATGATTGAATGAATGAATGAATGATGATTGAATGAATGAATGAATGTATGTATGAATGAATGATTGAATGGATGGATGAATGAATGAATGAATGATTTGAATGAATGAATGAATGAAAACTTTATTGTCATTCAGATACACACCTAGACACAGTGCACCTTGAACAAAATGTTGTTGCATTTGACTCTCCAAAATCAGGTAATAGTAAAAAGTGCTAGGTGCGTCCATAAAAATGCCTCATGTGCATGGTTCTGTAAAATAAATATATATAAAAAGTTTTTAAAAAGTGTCGATATTTAAAAAGTTCTAGCCTCGGTTTTGTTGATTGTTCTGTAATCTTATGGCCTGGGGGATGAAGCTGTTGCAGAACCTGGTTGTCCCGCTCTTCATGCTGCGGTACCTCCTCCCAGAGTTAAGCAGTATAAACTGTCCAAATTGTGGGTGTGTGGGGGCTCTGGTAATGCCCTTAGCTCTAATCAGACAGCGCTTGTACCCCATGTCCATGATGGAAGGAAGAGAAGTCCCAATGATTTTTTCTGCTGTCCTCACCACTCTCTGAAGGCACTTCCAGTCCGCAGCTGTACAGCTGCCGCACCACGTAGAGATGCAGCTGGTCATGACCGACTCAATTGTGCTTCTGTAGAAAGTGGCGAGGATGGGAGGGTGGAGGTTAAACTTCTCAACCTGCGGAGGAAGTACAACCGCTGCTGTGCCCGTTTTGCCAGAGATGTAATGTTTGTGGACCAGTTTAAGGTGACCGTTATATGCACCCCCAGGAACTTGATGCTTTTCACCTGCTCCACTGCTGAGTTGTTGATGCAAAGTGGAGTGTGACTGGGCTGAATTTTCCTTCTGAAATCGACGACAATCTCCTTGGTTTTGTTCACATTTAGGAGAAGGTTGTTCCTGCTGCACCAGCTCACCAGCTGTTCCACCTCCTCTCTATATGCCTGGTCGTCGTTATTGCGGATGAGGCCCACTACTGTTGTGTCATCCGCGTATTTGATGATATGGTTAGTAGTGGACCTGGCGACACAGTCACGTGTCATCAATGTAAAGAGCAGCGGACTCAGGACACAGCCCTGAGGGGAGCCGGTGCTCAGTGTGATGACTGAGGAGGTGTTCTTCCCCACCCGCACAGACTGGGGTCTTTCAGAAAGGAAATCCAGGATCCAGTTGCATAGTCTGGTATTGAATCCTAAGTGCTTAAGGTGAAGGGGGAAAGATTTAATAGGAGTAATCTGAGATGTAACTTTTTCACATAAAAGATGGTGGATGTATGGAACGAGCTGCCAGAGGTAGTTAATAATAATACTATAATAATAATAAACTTTATTATGGACTCAAGGTCCAGACAAGAGGGAACATTACATTAAAAATGCATTGCATATCAAATATCATAAATATATATAAAATCATGGTATATCACATAAAAACATCATAATTTATATATTTTTTAAAACCCAATTTAAAACCCGATTTTTACTTAAGTTAAAAATCCAGATTAAAAGATGATCAATGTCCTACAACGAGACAACGATACCAGTGTCTCAACAACTGGGATTCGTAGCGTGTAGTGCTAACCCTTATGTTTGTCAAGGCCACAATAAGCACATTTTTAGTCATTTATCCTGCAAATGAATTTATACATGTGGTGTCTTAGGATAGCTTCTAAAGTACTGACTCCAGCAGCCACAAACATATTACTGGCAGTACACCATCTAGGTTTCCTTAGCAGTGTTCTCATGGCATCGTTATATGCCACCTTTAGTCTCTGCATACTTGTCTTTAAATAGTTCGACCACAGGTGCGCAGTGTAGAGGGGTGTGCAGTATGCTCTAAATAGCGACATATTCACCACATCTGCACACGCACCAAATTTACGCAAGAGGATATTTGCCTGTACATACAGCATGCGTCGTTGCCTATGAATATCCTCATCATCTGTCATTTGTTCTGTAATAATATGCCCTAGATATTTTATTTTATTATAGACACTAAGGTTGTTGTCAGACAATTTAAAAACAGGATATTTTAGGCATTTATCCTCTTTGGTTCTACAGACCATAACAGCACTCTTACTAGCATTATATTTAATGTCATGTTCCACACCATACACAGAACATATAGTAAGGAGCTGCTGGAGACCAGTGCTAGATGGACTAAAGACCACAAGATCATCTGCATACATAATATGGTTCACTAAAATATTTCCAATCACGCACCCAGTGTTACAGGCTTTCAATTGTTTAGACAGATCATCAATATATAGATTAAAAAGGACTGGGGACAAAATTCCCCCTTATCTAACACCATTGCTAACCCCAAATGGGGCTGAGACCCTATTGCCCCATTTTATTTGCATAGTCTGGTGGGCATACCAGTAGGCCAGAATTCTAACAATATATTCAGGCATCCCTCTTTGACTCATTTTACCAAACAACTTTCTGTGATTAACATGGTCAAAGGCTTTGGAAGCATCAATAAAGCACATAAGGATTGAAGAGTTTTTGCCTCTATATTTGTTTACAATCACCTTTAGGGCAAGTCAGTGCCATGTTTAGCTTTAAAGCCAAACTGGTTATCTGTGGAGTTAACAAACGCATTTATTCTATCCAGCAGAACTATTTCTAAGACTTTTGACAATATGCTGGCTAAAGCTATGGGCCTGTAATTATTTAGACTGCCTACTTTACCAGCTTTGTCCTTAATGACCGGCACTAACAGGACAGACAACATTGAGTCTGGTAACAAGCCATGAATCATAAAGCCAGTAAAACAAATAGCTAGGAGAGGATACTCGCATACTTAAGGCAGGGACCATTGCAATGTTTAAGACACAATTAGTCAGGTCCATGGATAGGGAAGATTCAGAGGGATATGGGCCAAGTGCAGGCAGGTGGGACTAGTGTAGCTGGGACGTTGGACGTTGTGGGCAAGTTGGACCAAAGGGCCTGTTTCCACACTGTATCACTCCATGGGTGATTTAGATGAAGGGATCGGGTGTACTTTTTGCTGGTGACTCAAAGATAGGTGAGAAAGTATTGTGAAGATACAGAGATTCTGCAATGGGGCAGAAATAATTTTAGTGAGTAAACTAAACTATGTGATCATATATAATATAAAGAATTATGAAGTCACCTATCTTTAGTGGAAGAATAAATATACTTAAATGGAAGGAGGTGAGTAAGCTGCCAGACAAGCAATTTGGAAAGGAATGCTGGCCTTTAATCTGAAGGGAATGCCATGTAAAGAAACACAATTCTTTCTACAAGTGACATTGATGTGGCCACACCTGGACGACATATAGTTGATATCCTTATTCAAGTTGGAATAAACATGCACTGGAGGCAGAAGAAAGTTTAGAGAAGATTCATTATTGATTATCATTAAAAAAAAAACATGCATTTTGGCTAGGGCCTATCCTCCTTGAAGTTTAGATGAATAAGATGTGATCTTGCTGAAACAGTTAGACCACCATGAGGTGTGTGTGTGTGTGTGTGGGGGGGGGGGGGGGGGGGGGGTAGAACAATGGATGACCCAGCGTGGGGGAACTGTTGGGGGGGTGGGGGACAAAAGGTGCTTTGTAACTTTATCAGTGCCATAGGTGGCTGCTGTATACAATGTGTATGCAAGCAAAGAATCTCACTGTGCCTCATCACATGTCACAATAAAGTAATCATTTTTCCTAATATATTGACGACATTTGACAGAGATGCTTTCTCAGGTGGGGACATCTAAGAAGCACTGTTTTAATTTTCCCACTATGCCACACATCATCCTGATTAGGGAAATATTTCTCCATTCCTTCATCAGCACTGTATCAAAATCTGGGAACTAGCTTCCCCAACATCACTGTGGGAGACATTCATTGGATGAACTGCAGTGCCTTCAGACAGTGCCCCCTCACTGCCTTCTCAAGAGTAATTATGCATGGATAATAAATGCTGCCATGACAGCTGGTCGGACCTCAAAAAAGGAATTGCATTTCCTCAGTTATAACTTAAGTATTATTATAGGTTTTTAATTCTTCACTTCCTAAAGTTGGGTTTTAAACCACAATCTTCTTACTCAAAGATTAGTGGTTCCCCGCTGAACTCTCCCAACCAGAAAGGTACAATGCTGCTTTTATACCTCTACCAAATGCTTTCAGTGGAGACCTATAATTGGATGAAATGTAAAGCTAACATTATTCTTGAACCTTTTGAATTGCTACCTGGTAAATGTGATTCAATTTACTCTCTTTTCCACTTTCAGACAATGCAAGTTTAAAAATTGCAATCATGCGCCTTGCAAACAGCTTCTGATTTGCAGTTCAATTTCAGCATCGCATTCACAACACTTGAAATACTTAATGATAATGTGACTGGTTGTGAAGGATACAGATGCTATTATTTTTTCCAGATGATTAGCAGTGGTTATTAGCTCGAGAGATGGGATAATTTCCTCAGCAAAAATATAGTTGACTTGCCTTTTGCTTTTAAGTATTTTCTCTTTTAAGTCCTTTGTCTGCTGTAATTTCAACACGTTCAACATTTTTTACAAAGTAATGTCACTATCAAGCCCTTTGCTCTTAATATAGCTGATAAAGAGTACATTTCCCCTAACTTTATCTCCATTGTGTGTTTTGAGCCTATCCTCAAGGCTTATGTCAGGCTATATTGTTAATTCTTCAGGTACTGTAATTCCCATGGCAAATTATAAAATATTTTAGACATATACTGCCTCAAGCTGAATGAGTAGGATCCAAACGCTCCTCTCTGGTATTTCCAATCCAATAGCCAACTATGTGTAACTGATACTAAACTAATGCACAATTTAACAGATTGAGTGTATTTCCTAGTGTTTTATTCTGGAAGAAGTATCTACACTACCTCTCACATTATTTTCTTAGTTTCCCAAAGTGCTTTAGAACTGCTGATATGCTTCTGAGGCATCTGAAAAAGGGTCCTAACCCAAAACGCCACATATCCTTGTTCTCTTGGGATGCTGTCTGACCCACTGAGTTACTCTAGCAATTTGATCTTTTCTCATATCATCTAAGTCAGGCGGTAAGGGCGAGAGATGCCTGGTGTCTGCTGACCCAATCACTATTGTCACTTCCATGCTCTCTCTTGTTTTTCCTTTTCTTTCACTCTTCACCTTTTTCTATTGATTAATGGTTGGGAATTTTAGATAAGGTCAACATTTCTTGACTGTTCCCTTCCTCCTTGTATAAGTAGCATTGAACTATGTTCTCAAAACACTGCAGTATGTCTGGTGAACGCCATGGCATAATTCCAAGTAGTTTCATGTTTATTCAATGCCATTTTTTGTTCAATAAAGTCTCTGTGAACTGCCCGAATATATTTTTGTACACCAACAATGCAACATAAATTTGTTGTTGCTATTGATATTTATGCTCACAAATTTTTGTTCACATTCAAAATAATAACATTTACTTTCCGTCCTACTATCTGCCTGATTTAATGAATGTGCTATTCAATTTATCACCAGTTTCTGGTGTTGCTCCAAATTCTCAACATCTACAGTTATTTTTTTACATCCTCTTTGAAGCTTAGCCTACTGGTGCAAAGTTGTAATTTAGTCCTGGTTTGTTGTAGCTTTAATAATCTTTCGTAATACCCATTTGGCCAAGTTGTGCTCACCATTGCACTCTGAAATTGTAATTTCCCACAGCTATTGAATTAGCACGTTGCCCATTTATTTTACACTGTTGATGAAAAGTACTCTTGCTTTCTTTCAATTACATCTTTAGCAAACAGGGTTATTGGGCCAATTAGAAGTAAGCTGTGGCCTAGTGAAGATTATTAACGCACAATTAATATAGGAAATTAAACAGCAAACAAATTAATTGTCTCCGCCAGGATAATTGTCAACAGGTTTGCTGACAATATGTGATGTGTGTCCTGGCTTTATTGCTATTTTCTTTTTTGGTGTAATTTGACTAATTTCTACACAGCCACATTATAAGAATGAAGAGTTTAAAATGCAAGTTATGTTCAGTGCAATTCACAATTCTATTGTAATTTCAGCTAGTATAAATGTATTCTGCTTGATTTGGGTCTTGTTCCACAAGCTATATAAGATGAATGTAAGGGTCCTACTGAGAACATTTCAAACAATAGACAATAGACAATAGACAATGGACAATAGACTATAGGTGCAGGAGTAGGCTATTCGGCCCTTCGAGCCAGCACCGCCATTCAATGTGATCATGGCTGATCATCCCCAATCAGTACCCAATTCCTGCCTTCTCTCCATATCCCCTGACTCCGCTATCTTTAAGAGCCCTATCTAGCTCTCTCTGGAAAGTATCCAGAGAACCGACCTCCAGAGAATTTGAGGCAGAGAATTCCACAGACTCACAACTCTCTGTGTGAAAAAGTGTTTCTTCATCTCCGTTCTAAATGTCTTTCCCCATATTCTTAAACTGTGGCCCCTGGTTCTGTTAATCCTGGTCAAATTGGGGGACCAGGACCCTAAAATTGAGTAAAGGCTTCAGGGCTGCTAGGCCATTTAGTCAATTTAAAATTGCTTTCTGTAGAAATGGGACAAGCTGCAGAATGGTGCCAGTTTGTCAAAGCCTAGATCAGAGCAGCAGGAAGAGAATGGGAACATCTGCAGACCATGACAAATATGCCTAGGATGGATTGGATGAATGCAAACCAGACATACACTTTGTAAATAATTGTAAATAATGCTGCAAAGCTTTACTTGGCTGAATGTTGATTGGATTATGTATTGAGCCTTGACTGGTCTCCTTGCATATCAGGGTAAATGATGCAATGTTCGTTTCCTCTGAGAACCACTGTTTAAATACAATGTATTAGCCATTGTATTATTGGGTTAGGGAAATGTCTGTCTTGTATGGGGTTAATCGATACCTGTAATTGGATTGTAAAGAGACCACCCCCATGTGGTTCGGCCCCTCGAGATCCGGGGACCTATAAAAGTCCTGCTGCCACGAGGTCCTGTGTCGATCTTCTGGGGAGAATACTTGGGACTTTGTGACCTTCTGGAGTGTCTCTGTTTGAGTGAGGCCTAGAGGGCTTGATCAGGCAGATACAAGGATCAAACCCGTGGTGGTTAGGTATAGTAGTTGGACTGTAATTGTGTTTTGCAAAAATAAGATTTAGATGCTCAAGTGCTTGACTCAGTGATTTTTGACTGAAACTAGACTGGGGGGAAGCTTAGAATGAGCAATTCACAGTTCTGGACTCTCCCAACATTGGGAACATGTTTCCTGCCTCTAGCGTGAACAAACCCTTTATAATATTATATGTTTCAATAAGATCCCTTCTCATCATTCTAAATTCCAGAGTATACAAGCCCAGCCGCGCCATTCTTTCAGCATATGACAGTCCCGCCATCCCGGGTGTAACCTTGTAGATAAACATAGAAAATAGGTGCAGGAGTAGGCCATTCGGGTAAACCTACACTGCACTCCCTAGATAGCAGGAATGTTGTTCCTCAAATTAGGGGACAAAACTACACACAATACTCCAGGTGTGGTCTCACTAGGGCCCTGTACAACTGTAGAAGGACCTCTTTACTCCTATACGCAACTCCTCTAGTTAGGAATGCCAACATGTTAAGATGCTTTTTGTCATCTGCAAATTTGCCAATGTGTCTTTGAATCCCTTCATCTAAATCATTGATGTATATTGTAAATAGCTGCAGTCTAGCACCGAGCCTTGCGATACCCCATTAGTCACTGCCAGCCATTCTGAAAGGGACCTGTTAATTCCTACTCTTTGTTTCCTGTCTGCCAACCACTTCTCTATCCATGTTAGCACTCTACCCCCAACACCATGTGCCCAGATTTTGCCCACTAATCTCGTATGTGGGACATTATCAAATGCTTTCTGAAAGTCCAGGTACACTACATCCACTGGCTCTCCCTTGTCCATTTTCCTTGTTACATCCTCAAAAAATTCCAGAAGATTAGTCAAGCATGATTTCCCCTTCATTAATCCATGCTTACTTGGACTGATCCTGTTACTGCTATCCAAATGTGCCGTTATATCATCTTTTATGATTGACTCCAACATCTTCCCCACCACCGATGTCAGGCTAACTGGTCTATAATTCCCTGTTTTCTCTCTCCCGCCTTTCTTAAAATGTGGGATAACCTTAACTACCCTCCAATCCACAGGAACTGATCCTGAATCTATAGAACATTGGAAAATGATGACCAATGCATCCGCGATTTCAAGATTGTTTGTGACCTCCTTAGTGTAGACGGATACGAAGTACCTGTTAACTCATCTGCCATTTCCTTGTTCCCCATAATAAATTCACCTTTTTCATTCTTAATGGGTCCAACTTTGGTCTTAACTAATTTTTTCCTCTTCACATATGAAAAGAAGCTTTTACTATCCTCCTTTATATTCTTGGCTAGCTTACCTTCGTACCTCATCTTTTCTCCCCGTATTACCTTTTTAGTTATCTTCTGTTGCTCTTTAAATGTTACCCAATCTTCTTCCAACCTTTGCTACGTTGTACTTCTTCCTTTTTATTTTTATACTGTCCCCGACTTCCCTTTTCAGCCATAGTCGCCCCTTACTCCCCTTGGCTTCACATCTACTGACTCCACATCTCCTGTTTCAATGTCATCCCTTGCAAGAGACTGAATTGCATTCCTCACCAACAGGGCTACCCTACCCCCTCTGCCCACCAGTCTGTCTTTTCGATAGCAGGTATACCATTGAATATTCAGTTCCCAGCATTGGGCCTTTTGCAGCCATGTCTCTGTAATTCCCACAATATCATACTTCACAATTTCTAACTGAGCAAACCTGCCTGCAGAATGTCGGTCCCCCTCCAGTTAAGGTGTAATCCGTCCCTTTTGTACAGGTCACCCCTACCCCAGAAGAGATCCCAGTGGTCTATAAATCTAAATCCTTGCTCTCTGCACCAGCCCCTCAGCCACACTTTCAGATCCCCTATCTCCCTGTTCCTGTCCTCACTAGCATGAGGTACTGGAAGCAATCCAAAGATAACCACCCTAGAAGTCCGGCATTTCAGTCTTCTTCCCAACTCTCTGAACTCATGTTGGAGAACGCCCTTCCGCTTCTTCCCTGCGTCATTTGTGCCCACGTGCACAACTACTGCCGGCTGTTCACCTTCCCTCTCGAGGATGTTCTGAATTTGGTTTGTGACATCTTGAACCCTGGCACAAGGGAGGCAACAGACCATCCTCGCCTCTCATCTGCCACCACTGAATCTCCTGTCCGCTCCTCAGACAATGGAGGCACCCATCACTATGGCTCTGACCGACGTCGGTCTCACCGGTCCAGTCCCATCTCTAGGATTGGAGCCACCGACGTGTCCGCCGCTCGGACTGAAAGCGTCGTCTCCCCCCACCGCTCCCAAGAGGGCGTACCAGTTTTCATACGGCACAGCCACCTGGGTCTCCTGCACTCCATGGCTACTACCCTTTCTCTCAGTCACACACCTTCGTTCTTCCCATATCCTCGGCGTGACAACCTCACTGTAGGTCCTGTCCAGGAAAGTCTCGTTTTCCCGGATGGCCCTGAGGTCATCCACCTGCTACTCCAGTGCCCCAACACCACGGCCCTTCAGGAGCTGAACCTGGCCACACTTGCCTCAGTTATAGTAGCCAGAGGCTCCATCCGTGTTCCTGGCCTCTCACATCCTGTTATATATATGAAGTATATATGAATTTATTGTTACATTTACTTATGAACTAGTATCTCTCCTTCAATCTGACTTCTTTGGAACCTTAACATAGATGCAGATGGGTAAGAGGCCAGTTTAGTAAGGGGAGAAAGGGAATTTATAAGCAATGTTGAAAGGTAGATTAATCAAACTCAATGAAAAAAATCACAATTTTCATAATATGATTCTCTACAATGTAAATAAATTCAGGATAGAAACTTGTGAACTGAAGCCATGTGTAAGAATGATATCGTGGCCAGCGTAGCTTAAAAAAGGATGGAAACATTATTGTTTACAGGATTTAAATACTAGAAACGGTGGTCACAGTGGTGTAGCGGGAGACCCGGGTACGATCCCGACTATGGGTGCTGTCTGTACCGAGTTCGTTAGTTCTCCCCGTGACCTGCATGGGTTTTCTCTGAGATCTTCGGTTTCTTCCCACACTCCAAAGACATACTGGTTTGTAGGTTTATTGGCTTGATAAATGTAAAAATTGTCCCCAGTGGGTGTAGGATAGTGTTAATGTGCAGGGATTTCTGGTCGGCATGGACCCGGTGGGCCGAAGGTTCTATTTCCGCACTGTATCTCTAAACTAAACTAAACTAAATAGAGGGATAAATCCAAGGTGGGTATTGCATTGAATACTTTATTGTCACATGTGACAAGTCACAGTGAAATTCTTTTCATACCCAAGGAATGCGATAGTCGCCATATAAACAATGCTAACAAAGTTACAAAGTATAATGGTGGGGGAGGTTGAACAAGATTTTAGGGAAGGGAAGATGGGGGATATGGGTGGTATCAGGCTAGATTGAAGAATGTCAGAGCATGAGATGTCAGAGCAGAACCTGTTTAGCTTAGTGTGGGGATCGAAGATGGGGGGGGGATGGGCTAACAGCTGACAAAGGGTTGCTATGGATTTTGGGCAAGGGTTTGAATAGATCATTGCAAGTCAGTGAGGGACTTGAGACTATTGGTCCTATTGGTTGGGTCGGGTTAAGTGTGGGTGGGGCTGGTGGGTTGGGGGGCGGCTGGAACAAAATGCTTGAAAAAACTGAAAAATACTGGACATTTCACTCTTCATGTTTATGCACTTATTAAGGGCCTTTTTTAAACAACAAAGAAGCATGGTACACTATTTTAGTTTGTGAAACCGTGTAGAAATGCTAAGACAATGTGCAAGTGGTGTCGAACACATACACCACCACCCATAAGGCTTCACATGTCTGTGTATTTCTTACTCTGAAGCTTCAAGCAGAAAATAGGGGAGCTTGCATTTAATTAGCAATCAGACTTTTGATCAATTTCAATTACATCGTACATAAAACATCTGTACCTAAGTGAAATAATTTCCTGGGTTTAGTTTTTTTAAAACAACATACAGTTGCAAACTTAGAGTCTATGCAAACGGAGTGCAGAATTAAGTATTAGATTAGAAGAGGCACATTCTGTGTCTGTCTTCTAATGTAGAAAATGTATTAAAGACATCTGTCTTAAATCTTCTGATATTCATGCCTTAACTGAGCATATTTTAGAATTGGCATTTCTTGCTGATTTTATCCTTGTGATAGCTGCAAGGCTCCGATGAAAAGTTAATTAATCTTGCTGCACTGGTTTGGTCTTTTTGGGGTTTTAAATTTGCTCTTTTGAATTATGCTAAATATTTTGCAAAAGGAATACCAATAGTTCTGAAAACATGGAGATATATTTCAACTACCAAGCCTATGATTATTCCCAGAAAAAAAAAAATATGTAGAGATAATTATGTCTGGCTGAGACATTTAACAAGAGGGCAATCCTTGCCATACAGTGTAAATTACTCCATGTAATTTGGGTCAACTTTCATGGTATTATTGGAATCAAAGCAGAAAACTGCTGCAGGCCCAAGAATCGTTTAATGTGGCTTTGTTCAATTAGTTCATGACTAATATGTATCTTTACTTATCTTTCTGTCACCTCAACTCCTGCCACCACATAAATCATGCCATGAAATTTTCAATTGATTCCAACCTCAACATCTTTTTTTTAGAGGTGGGAGAAGAGAAGTTTGATTGGAAAAGTCCTTTAGTCCCGCTATGCAAGGAGTAGTGTGAATCATGGTAAATACCGACTGCCATTTCACTCACTGTCTCCAGAGCAGTGTTATTTAACATACAGGACTAAAGTCCTTTTTACACTCACTTGCTCCATTTAAGTGCTACACTGTATTTCAAACATAGTTATAGAAGTTATATACAATCTAACTGAATAGAGATTATAATGCAATTTCAAGAACATTTACAAGCATTTGACTAATTTATGAATGAATTAATGAATTAATAAGTTTATTGGCCAAGTATTCACATACAAGGAATTTGCCTTGGTGTTCTGCCCGCAAGTGACAAAATGACATACTGTGACAGTTAGGTATAAAATATTAAACATTAATAATAAAACATCTATATTACTAAAAGTAAGATCTTGACCACTTCCTGTTTTCTGTTTCAAGGTTCTGTTTCATGAACTTACGGCTATGATTTTTGGCCATCTTACCCAGAGTCCTCCTCCACTGTGCAGAGCAAGAGGATTTTTCCCATTGATGAAAAATCTCTCTGCTGCCCCTGCTCACTCAGTCTCTGCAAGATGGAGGAAGCGAGATGGTCACATCTCTCTGAGCTGTGAATAACACTGAACACATGTCTACTCAACTGTGAGTGCCCTTAATGTGGTTTGAAAATGAAAATGTGGTTGCTTTGAAATGCTACACTGCAAAAATTGTTGTTGTTGTTGGTGGTGGTAACTGCTTTGAAATGCTGCACTGCAAAAATGGTCGTTGTTGGTGGTGGTAACTGCTTTGAAATGCTGCACTGCGAAAATGGTCATTGTTGGGGGTGGTAACTGCTTTTAAATGCTGCACTGCAAAAATGGTCGTTGATGGTGGTGGTAACTACTTTGAAATGCTGCACTGCAAAAATGTTCGTTGTTGGTGGTGGTAACTGCTTTGAAATGCTGCACATGCAAATTATGGTAATTGGTGGTGGTAACTGCGTTGAAATGCTGCACTGCAAAAATGGTCGTTGTTGGTGGTGGTAACTGCTTTGAAATGCTGCACTGCAAAAACGGTCGTTGTTGGTGGTGGTGGTAACCACTTTGAAATGCTGCACTGCAAAAATGGTTGTTGTTTGGTGGTGGTGCTAACCGCTTTGAAATGCTACACTGGAAAAATGGTTCTTGGTGGAAACTTGCCAACTTTCTGTTTGCACTATATATTGATTTTAGATAAAATGCTACCACATACAGCTGTGATTTTTGGCCATCTTGTTCAGTCCCCCGCCGCTCACCAGGTTCAGAGGATTCTTCCCATCAATGAAAAATAAAAGTGTTATTAGTGTTTTATAAAATGTTGTGAATCTCTCTCCTGTCAATCACACCATGAAGGCCCGCCCCTTCTGGATGGAGGGGGAGGGATTATAAAACCCAATAGTGTGGGTGTGGCTCAGACTCTGTCTGAGCTGTGAATCAACTGAACACACTGAATGTCTACTGAACTGTGAGTGTGGTCTATCAATCTTTATCCCCTGTACCCGACTCCCCAGCATCTACTCCACCACCTACCAAGGCCCTCCCTTTCAACATCTCCACTGACCTCCTTACCCCTCCTCCACATTGCTTCCTCTCCCAGTTTGACCTGGTCACCCCTACTGAAATCTCCAAACTCATCAGCTCTTCCAAACCCACTACCTGCTCCCTCGACCCTCTCCCCACTCCCCTGCTGAAGTCCTGCCTCCCTGTTCTCTGCCCCTACCTCACTAATCTCTTCAACTCCTCATCGTCCCAAGGAATTGTCCCCTCCGCTTTCAAAACTGCTGCTGTCACACCAATCTTAAAGAAACCTGGTCTTGATCCCTCCTCTCTCATTAACTACCGCCCAATCTCAAACCTCCCCTTTCTTTCAAAAACCCTGGAGCTTATCGTTGCGTCGCAACTTCATTCCCACCTACTTACGTATAACCTACTTGAACCCCTCCAATCTGGCTTTCGCCCCCCCCATAGCACAGAAACTGCTCTCCTCAAAGTCCTCAACGACCTCCTCACCTCTGCTGACACTGGTTCCCTCAACATCCTCATCCTCCTCGACCTGAGCGCAGCCTTCGATACAGTGAACCATAACATCCTGCTCACCAGACTCAAAGACCTCGGCATTGAAGGCTCTGCACTCAGCTGGCTCCATTCCTACCTTTCCAACAGATCCCATTTCATCTCTCTCCCCAACCACACCTCTGCTACAGCCAGTCACTCAAGGCGTTCCCCAAGGCTCCGTACTCGGCCCCCTCCTCTTCATCATCTACATCCTTCCCCTTGGTCAGATACTCCGCCACTTCAATCTGGACTTCCACTGCTACGCTGATGACACCCAGATCTACCTTGGCACCAAATCCCCCACAACCCCCCCCCCTCTCCCATATCAACTCCTGTTTGTCAGCTATAAAAACCTGGATGCAACATAACTTCCTCAAACTCAACAGCGATAAGACAGAATTCCTCCTCTAGGCTCCAAAGCCACACTTAGCGAAATCAATAACCCCACTCTCACCATCGACGGCACCACTGTCTCCCCATCTCCCCAGGCCCGCAACCTTGGTGTGATCTTTGATTCCACCCTCTCCCTTGAGCCTCACATCTGCCATGTCATTAAAACCTCCTTCTTTCATCTCCGCAACATCGCCAAACTCAGACCCTCTCTCACACCTCCCGCTGCTGAAAGACTCATCCATGCCTTCATCTCCTCCCGACTGGACTATTGCAACTCACTTCTCCTTGGCATCAGCTCCACCTACATCAACCAACTCCAACTGGTCCAGAACGCAGCCGCCCGACTCATCACCCACACCAAATCCTGGCATCACATCACTCCTGTCCTCAAACAACTTCACTGGCTTCCCATCTCCCACCGGATCACCTACAAAATCCTGATCCTCAGCTACAAAGCCCTCCACCATCTGCCCCCCCCCCATATCTCACTGACCTCCTCTCCCCCTACCAACCCTCACGGTCCCTCAGATCCACATCAGCTGGTCTCCTTTCCATCCACAAGACCAACCTCCGCAGTTTTGGGGACAGAGCCTTCTCCAGGGCAGCTCCCAGGCTCTGGAACTCCCTCCCCCAACTGATATGCAATTCCGTGTCCCTCACCATCTTCCAGTCCCGCCTCAAGACCCATCTCTTCACCTCTGCCTATCCTTAGCCCCACGTCCCCCTCCCTTTTCATCTGTGCATTAATTGCCTTATTATTGTGTTTTGTATTGAATTCTGTCTTTACTTTGTGTACTAGTCATGTCTCTACTATTTATTTCATTCCCCTTACATGTTGTTTTTCCTCTACCTGCTAAATTTTTGTAAGGCGTCCTTGGGACTCTTGAAAGGCACCCATAAATAAAATGTATTATTATTATTATTACTACCCCTGAATCTCATAAAGATCATTTGGGAAGTTAACGGTTATTAATCTTTCTATAGTTTAAGTTCATGCAAGTGGTTTGTGGTTTCATACAGTTGCTCTGAAGATTGACGTGCATGCGGGCTGGTGGGGTCTTCACGTAGTCCCTCACTTCAACTTCTCATACAAGATTAAACTTCAAACGGTAAGTTCTCATTTAAACTTTCTATTAAAATCAACAACAAACCAACATTGATGTATTTAACCAAATCTATGCTCTTCTAACTTCTTTTTATCGAGTCCACATACAAGATTAGAAGTTGTTCAGCCAGAGTTGACCACACTTCTCGGCATCTGCACAATGGTATCTATCTTGCGCTTCTTCTGCGTGGTGGTGGAAAGATTGGTGGAAACAGGGCTGCGACGTGAACGCTCTTTCCTTGACCCCTTCTTCTAACTACCTTGTTTTTGGAAAATATTCACATTATTGAATCCTCTTCAGATCAACGCAGGTAGCTACAGGCCTGTAAGTGGGCTATTTTAAACCTGAACTTAACCTCTGCTTTTGATATGATGCTGGAATTTCTAATCAAAGAAGAAATATGTGGTGCTTAGAGAAACTTATTGTACTCAAACATGGGTTTATAAATGGAAAATCACATTTGACAAATATGCCACAGTTCTCCAATCATGTTTTAATGAGTGATGATGGAGGGGAACCTATGAATACAGTATATTTGGATTTACACATTTGACAAAGTACCACATAAAAAACTGTTGCACAAGGCTGGAGTTCTTGGTATTGGGGAGAATGTGTTGATATGGATTGAAGATTGGTTATCACAGAAACAAATAGTGAGAATAAACAGATCATTTCCAGGCTGGAATGATGCAGTGATGCGGTATTCAATTCTGTTGATAACATAAAAGTAGGTGGGAGGAAAGATGCCAAGATGGTACTTGGACTTTGCAACATGATACACATAGGTTGAGTGAGTAAAAGATTAGCAGATGGAGTTCAATGTAGGAAAATGTGAGATCATACACCTTACAGACCTACAGGAGCAGGGATGCAGACCTCTACAGGCAGGCCAAGTACAAGCTGAGAAGAGGAATCAGAGCTGCCAAGGAAAGGTACTCTGAGAAGTTGAGGAACAAGTTCTCAGCTAGTGACTCTTCTTCAGTTTGGAAGGGCTTGAAAGAAATAACCAGCTACAAGGGACAATTGTCAGCTGACCAATGACCTGAATGAGTATCCTCTCCCTGGTATCCCCACCCCCCTTCCCCAACAAACACAGCCAGACCCCAATCTGCAAAGAATGGACCCTTCTGCACCAACTCCTCCCCATTCACCACTTCACACCAACTTAAAGCATGACTCCAGTCTGAAAGGACTGGACCCTTTCCCACCCCAACCAACACTTCACACCCACTCACAGCCTGACCCCAGTCTGCAAAGACTGGGCCCCTCTACAGCCATTTCTCCAAATTCACACTTCACACATATTTAAAGCAAGACTACAGTCTGAAAAGATGGACCTATTTTCCACCCACCCCTCTCCAATCTCCAAATCACAACCAATAACCCACACCCTCCTTGCTGCACAACATCACTTATCCATAATCAACAATAAAAACAAGAGGTGGAGAGGTTGTTCAGAAGACAGAAAAGCCAGGAATCTTCAGGACCAGACAATGTTTCCCCATCTACTCTCAAGCTCTGTGCCGAACAACTGGCACCAGTCTTCACAGAAATTTTCAACCTGTCCCTGCAAACCTGTGCTGTCCCTGCCCGCTTCAAAGTCTCCACTATTATTCCTGTACCCCAAAAGGCAAGGATTACTTGTCTTAATAACTTCAGGCCTGTCACACTGACCTCTGTAGTCATGAAGACCCTTGAAAGGCTTGTGCGGGTCAAGCTGAAAAATATCACGAACCCCCTGCTGGAACCTCTGCGGTTTGCATATCGGGCCAATAGATCTGTTGATGATGCAGTCAACCTGGGCCTGCACTTCATCCTCCAGCACCTAGACTGCCAGGGGACCTATGCGAGGATTTCGTTTTTTGATTTTAGCTCTGTATTCAACACCATTGTGCCAGAGCTACTACACTCCAAACTTTCCAAGCTGACTGTGCCTGAACCCCTCTGTCGCTGGATCACCAGCTTCCTGACAGACAGGAAGCAGCATGAGAGGCTGGCAAAGCACATCTCAGACCCGCAAACCCTCAGCATAGGAGCACCGCAAGGTTGCGTACTCACCCCTCTTCGCTACTCTCTCTACAACAATGACTGCACCTCCACTGACTCCTCTTTCAAACTTCTCAAGTTTGCGGATGACACAACCCTGATTGGACTGATCCAGGAAGGGGAGGTATCTGCCTACAGACAGGAAGTGTCACAGCTGGTGTCCTGGTGCCATTGCAACACTGGAGCTCAATGCTCTTAAGACTGTGGAATTGATTGTAGACTTTAGAAGAGCTCCCCCTCCCCTCACCCCACTCACCATCAACAACACCACAGTCACATCAGTGGAGTCTCTTAAGTTCCTAGGAACCATCATCTCCAAGGACTTTAAGTGGGGGGCTACCATCGACTCCACAGTCAAAAAGGCACAACAGAGGATGTACATCCTGCGGCAGCTGAGGAAGCACAATCTACCACAGGCAATGATGGTCTAATTCTATATGGCCATTGTAGAGTCTGTCCTCACCTTCTCCATCATGGTCTGGTTTGGCTCAGCCACCAAACATGACACCCGGAGGCTGCACGAATGGTCCGATCAGCTGAGAAGGTTATTGGCTGCAACCTTCCCTCCGTTGATGAACTGTACACTGCAAGGGCCAGGAAGCAAGAAGGCAAGATCATCTCTGACCCCTATTACCCTGGCCACAAACTCTTTGAACTTTCCTCTGGAAGGCGACTCCAGATTGTCAAAGCTGCCCAAGCCAGATATAAAAACAACTTTTTTCCACGAGTAGCAGCTCTACTCAATAAACAAAAATCTGTAGCCTCCTTTTGCTCTGGTAATTTATTTAATTCACATGTTTATTCAATAACATTTTAGTATTAATGTTTAATGTTTTATGTATGATTTTTAACTGTCACTGTATGTCATGTTGTTACTTGCATGCAGAGCACCAAGGCAAATTCCTTGTATGTGAATACTTGGCCAATTCATAATTGGCCAAGTATAATTGATACATTTATATAGGAGGAATCAAAATTCAGACTAATCAAAATTCAATCCATATATTGCAAGGTGGTAAGAGTTAAGAAATAGGGAAACATTGTTACAATTGTACAGGTTATTGAAGCCGCACTAGATGTATCACGCAGAGTTTTAGCCTTTATTTTTTAAGAAAACATATACTAACATCGGAGACAATAGAAAATAGATTAATAGGGTTGATACATGGGAAGGGAGGTACGTTTAGGCTTATCATGAGCAGCTAAATAAATTTAAATATCTATTCTTTGAAGTTTAGAAGAATGAGGGGAAATGTGAGGGAGCATGATAGGTTGGGTATTGAGATGTTCCCACTGAATGAGATGACAGAGATATAAATTAAGCAATAGTCATTCAAAAGTTGGGTCCAAAGGAATTACTTCTAATGGAGTGTGAATCCCTGAAATGTTCTCCCCCAGTGGGTTGTGAAGGGCAGATTATTGGGGTTATATTAATATGACCAACCTCAAAATAAAGAAGCTCTTTGCTCCTTCAGCTTTCACTCTCCTCCTTCCTACCACAGCATTGTAGACAGTGGCAGATATTCATTATCCTAGAAAGAACTCATCATCCCTTTGATATGTTTCAGGCTATTTTTCTCTCTCTGTGGACAATATTCACTCACCTACGTTTGTCAATAAATCTTTATCTATCTTTTGGAGCAACTTGTTTATCTTTCAATGCATTCATCATTTACTACTGGAACAAATTACATGGTTGCTGAATGTAACTTTGTAAATTTAAATCTTTAAAATGTTTTGCATGTGTGAACTGATAATAGCGCGGCGAGTTTTGGCAAGAATTGATGCACTTCCTCAGTCGATCAGATTTACAGGTTGATAAACTACCCAAAAGACATTTAAAAAACCCTCAGTCTTTATGCTATGCAGCACTGTTTTAAATAGTGCATAAAATGGGGAGAGGAAAGGAATCGATCTTAAACCAGAACAGCACTCATTCTGACATGCCTGGTTAGTATCAAGTTGGAGCTCCAGACAGTGACTGCAAAAACCAATAAAGTGAGCCAGTGAGCAGACCACATTTGGATTTTGACATTTCATCACTGTGAAAATGCCTTGATGTCCACAATGAATGAGCTTTGAGATTAAATCCCTGTCGGCAAAGAACTGTAACTTGGAATCAATCTATATGTAACTTTGGTGTACTGCTTCATGTTCATGATGACTGAGTGCTACAGAGGATTAGAAGCGCACAATTGTTGGAGTAACTGAGTACACAAAGGCTCTCATATACATCTAATACATCTATTTCTTACCAACCCATTACTGAGATTGTTGAAGAATGTAACTGGGCTCATCTCAGTGCGTGTGCCTCAGTTTGCACCGTTATTTTTCACCAATGTGACAACAACTAGTGAAATTTTCAAGAAGATGGGATAGAGAAGTAACATTCATATTTGTAGCTGAGTTCTGACTGTTCTACACACATGGCTCTGGAAAGATGGGTTTGACTTCAAATTATTAATGTATGTAACAGTTAATCGGACTGTAAAGGAACAAAATATTTTGTGCAGAGATAAAAAGGAAAACATTTTGCAAAATGAACCTTGAAATGTAAATTATGCTTGAGCAAGACATTGTTTTCTCTGCTCTAATTGTTCGTCACTGTAGACACTGGTCAAATGTGATACAAATTAATCAACAGGGTAAACACTTACAAGCTGCACAGCAATCCATTCCAAACATCAGCTCCATAATCTGCAACTCAACAACTAAATTAGGCTTTTTGTCAAAAATAAATCCCTTAACAATAAAAAATGAAATATAAAGCTCTAAGCTTAAACCTGAATGATTAGCTAGTCTTCCAATATCAGAGCCAATTTTCTACAAGTGTACTGAATAAATTGTACCCTACCAACATACATCTCTCCTCATCCACCCTTTATCTCACCCACCTTTTATAAATATATTAAAAGCAAGAGGGCAGCGAAGAAAAGAGATGGTCCACACCAGGACCAAATGGAAGTCTTTGTGTGTGAGGACTTTATTTCTTAGGGCGTAAGAGACTGAGGGATATTTTTATATCAGTGTATAAAATCCTAAGAGACATAAATAGTGTGAACGCAGAGTCTTTTTCCCATGGAATGGTAGTCAAGAACTAGAGGGCATAGGTTGAAGTTGAGAGGGGAAATATTTAATTGGAACCTGGGGGTTAACCTTTTCACACAGTAGAGTATAAAGAAGAGCTGACCAAGAAAGTAGTTGAGGCAGGTCCTATAGCAACGTTTTGAAATCATTGGATCGGTATATGAATAGGAAAGGTTTCAAGGGATATGGGCCAAGGTGAGTGATTGGGGATAGTTTAGATGGGGCATCTTGGTTAGCATGCACGAGCTGGGTCAACAGGACTATTTCCATGCTGTGTGACAGTATATGACCTCTATTTCACTATGCAGTGAATGTTAGAACCTGATTTAGACTAGTGTTTGCATTGAGCTGTCTGTCTTTAGCACTGTATACAGAGGCCCAAAGTATTCTTGATGATCAGCACCCAGTGTTCTGATGGGAAACTTAGCTCTCTTCCAGATTTAACATATATATTACGAAAAGTCTGATCTTGACCACATCCTGTTGTACTGTATATTGACTTTAGAAAAAACACTGCCACATACGGCTGTGATTTTTGGCCATCTTACTCGGTCCCCCTCGGCTGTGCAGGACAAGAGGATTTTTCCCATCGATGAAAAATAAAAGGGTTATTAGTGTTTGAAAAATGTTGAGATTCTCTCTCCTGTCAATCATGCCATGAAGGCCATGCCCCTTCTGGTGGGAGGGATCATAAAATCCAGAGGCGTGGGCGTGACCAGTCTCTGTAAGATGGAGGAGGGAGGGGTCACGACTTGCTGTCTTTAGTGGCCTTGCACACTGCTTGAAATGGTCTGAAACTGCACTAGAATTTGGTGGCCTTGCACCCTGCTTGAAATGGAATTTCAAGGAATAGCCGTGAGTCAACTGCCAGCCCACCAGCTGTGAGTGAGCTGTCAGCACAACAGGCTTGAGTGACTGAGCCGCCAGCCCTAGAATCCATTCGGCCCACAATGTCCATACTAGTCCTCTCGAGACCAGTCTCTTCAGCCCACAACACCCATACTAGCGCTCCAGAAACCCCCCCCCCCCCCACACCGGTCACCAATATTGGAATTGGAGGAGGGGTAGAATATTGCATTGGGGGAACAGCCCCCCAACTTAGTCTAGTTGAATCCTATAACTTCAGGTAACTTACTTTTTCTATCAGTATCAAAACAGATTATTTCTGATGTAAATCAACAATCGGTTCTTTTGCCCTGTCTGTAACAGGGTCCCGGCCTCAAACATCACCTGTCCATGTTTTCAGAGATGCTGGTTAACCCACTGAGTTAACCCAACATTTTCTGTCCTTGTTTCCACAATCTGTGATATTATCTTGGTTTTCCCATCTTTGTTAACACACCCTAACCTACAAGGCATGTACCCCAGCCCTGCATTTTGTAATATTTTGTTGGTGTTATCCCGAACTGTTGTCCAAAACCTATTAACCACAACATATACCCATAAGATCCCTGGCCTCGCACACACAGATTGCTCCGTCAACCTTCTTTGTAACTTTAACTTATTTTTCTCTTTCCTACTTTTGACAAAAGATCTTCAACGTGAAACGTTAGAAACACAAAACACAAAACTCGATGATGCCATCAATTGTGGCAGCCTCGCTAGCAGCTGTCTGTCCTTTCATCCTTTTTGTTATTTTTAGTCTGTCTAAAAGTTTTTTTTTGGAGGTCTTTTAGTCTTTTATATGTGGGGGGTGGGGGGTGGAAGGGTGAAACCATTTTTTCTCAGTCACTACCTGGTCGAGGATGCGTTACCTCCGAGCCACATCTTTTCCCCCTTCTCGCGGCCTACCATCAGGATTGGCGCAACCTTTCCTGCTGGAGACCTTCAGCAGCGGCGCAGCACTGGATTTCATTGCTGAGCGGGCGATGCCTTACCGGGATCACCATGTTGGAGCTCCAGAGTGCTGGGCCTGCCGACTTGAACACCATGGAGCTGTGGTCTGTGGTCTGTGGTCTGCAGAGCTTACAGCCGCGGGTGGCGCTGATTTTAACATTGCGGAGGCCAGGGATCTTTTGCCGAGGATTGCCAGTGTTGGAGCTCCATCCAGCTCGGCCTGTGGACTTTGGGAGCCGCGGCCTCCAGTAGGAAGCTGCCAATTTTTGAAACTCCAAGTCGCAGAGCGTATTCTTCCGTTTCGATGCCGAAGTTTCATCATCCCAGCGAGAGGGTCTGAAACATCTCGCCGTCATTGCGGCGACTGTGGAGGCCTCAAATATGCCCCGACCACGGGTGAACAAGAGGAAGAGGACTGAACTTTGTTGCCTTTCTTCTCAGTAGAAAAGGTTGATTCCGCTGTGGGGGGATGTTTTTTATGTTTTATGTTAAATTCTATAGTGTTGTATTTATCTTATTTGTGTGCTGCATGGTAACTCAAATTTCACTGCACCAATTGGTGTATGACAATAAATGTCCATTGTCCTTTGTTCTTTGTCCTTTGTTGGAGGAGCTCAGTGGGTCAGGCAGCATCAGTGGAGGGGAAGGGACAGGTGACCTTTCGGGTCTGGATCCTGCATTAGAGTGATGGCGTAGAGGGGGAATAAATGGTAGAAAGCTGAGGTTGATGAGTTAAGTGGGGAAAGAGATGGTAACCAAGGCTGGGGGTGATTCATGGAGGAAACCAGTGGAGCAACGTGGAAAGCTAACTCTATTTCTTCTTCCACAGTTGCTGACTGCTCAGAGGATAGTTTCCAACATTTTCTGGGTTTTTTTTAATTTCATGTTTCCAGCATCTACACCTTTTTATTCTCATTCACCTGTCATCCCCACATTTTCACACTTAAGTAAGGCCGTGATTTTTAATATTTCATCTGTAATTCCAAATGCTGCTTTGTTTTTGCTCTCGATATATCTGTAATGCCCTCTGTAATCACATCCCTCTGAGATTTCAGAGTTTTCTACTACTGGTATTTTGATCATAACTAAATGTAACCTCTCCCTGACAGGCTGCAGAGCTTTCAGCTGGGAGGATCTGAACCATCCCCCACTTCACCTTCCTCGAATGTATCTTGTGTGGCTTATAGCTTGCTTAATAACCTTCCGTTACATTTCTGGGAGGATTATTATTGTGTTAATGATGCCAATGTAAATGCAAGCCATGTTGCAACTGACCAAATATTTATTCTTTATGACTACATAACATCAAAAGCCATTATTTTAATTACTTGACCTAAATTCTGTAAGTTCTGCTGCTTTTGTTAATGCGGACATATTCAAGTACACATCTAACGAACTCTCATGTGGTCACCTCCCTTAATGACTGTTCTTACACCCTTGACTGTGACTAAGCAAAGCTCCAATACCATCTTTAGATTAGCCAACAACACTACTGCAGTTGTCCGAATCATGAGGGCATATAGGATAAAGATAGTGTGTAAGAAAGAACTGCAGATGGTGGTTTAAATCAAAGGTAGACACAAAATGCTGGAGTAACTCAGCAGGACAGGCAGCATCTCTGGAGAGAAGGAATGGGTGACATTTCGGGTCTGGCCTGAAGAAGAGTCTTGACCCGAAACGTCACCCATTCCTTCTCTCCAGAGATGCTGCCTATCCCGCTGAGTTACGCTAGCATGTAGGATAGAGTGCCTCACCAACAACCTCTCGATCAGCATCAGCAGAAACAAAGAATGTGCCAGGGATTGATGCTGGGGTTCAGAAGTGACTGCACCAACACTCACAGTAGGGTGAACGCATTTATTTATTTTATTTACAGATGGTAAGAAGGTCCAGGACCACATGAGGGCGCAGTCCCTCACCGATGGACATGTGATGAAACAGGTGATCTAGGGATGGTCCCAGCAGCTGAGTCCTAGTCTTCGAAGGAGGAGGCATAGCGATCTCAGGCTTCTTCCTGCAGTTCACCCTTGCCCCAAGAAGAGGTGCTGACGGTATCTTCTCAGGTTTCTTCCTGTCAGGAGTGAAATGAATGTGCGGTCAGGGTGGTGTGGTCGGGTTGGTGTGAAATGGATGTGATGTTCCTGTAGATTCCTTTCATGGTGGGGAAGCCAGTTTTCATCAGTGGTGCAGCAGTGGCGAGAGTTAGAAGCCTTAACATTCCTGGGCTTTATCTTATCAATTCTCCTTTCCTGGGGTCAGTACACAGATGTAGTTATGAAGGCGGTGGGCCAGTGTCTCCACTTTCTTCACAAGTGAAAGCGATTCAGGGTGCCACCGAATACTCTATGAAATTTCTACTACTGCATTGTTGATAATACCCTAACTGGTTGCATCATGGCTTGCTACAGCAATTCTAACACACAGGTACAAAAGAGGCTGCAGTGAGTGGGGGAATCGCCCAGTCCATCATGAGCACAGCACTCCCCACCACTGGAGGCATCAACATCAGGTGCTTCCTTATGAAAGTGGCATCTATCAATGATCATCTAAAACCCAGCAAGGCCCTCTTTTCTCTGCTGCCATCGGGCAGGTGCTTCAAGTTCCACAGCACCAGACTCAGGAACACCAGTCATTTGGTTTTGAACTGAACCACACAATTCTACCTCAGCCACAAAACATTACAGACTACATCTTGCATTATCATTAACTTATTATGCATTTATCTTCTCAATTCTCCTTTCCTGCGGTCAGTACACAGATGTAGTTATGAAGGCGGATTGCCAGTTATTGGCCAGGAAGTGAGTCTCTGACCCCTCTCACCCTGGCCATAAACTCTTTGAATCACTTCCCTCTGGAAGGCGACTCCGGACTGTCAAAGTTGCCACAGCCAGACATAAAAACAGTTTTTGTCCACGAGTAGTTGCTCTACTCAACAGCCAAAAATCTGTAGCCTCCCTTTGATCTGGTATTTTGTTGGTTCACATGCTTGATCAATGGTGTATTATCATTAATGTTTTATTATCATTAATGTTTAGTGTTTTCTGAGTCATTTGTAACTGTCACTGTATGTCATGTTGTTACTTGTGGGAGGAGCACCAAGGCAAATTCCTTGTATGTGAATACTTGGCTAATAAACTTACTTACTTACTTACTTATTATTGTCTTGCTTTTTGCACATTCTTGACATATTTCTTGTAAAATCGATGCAGAATTTATGAACCATTTATGTTTTTGTGTGTTGCATGCGTCTATAGGCCTGTGATACTGCTGCAAACAAAATTGTCACTGTGCCTATACCTCACCATACTTGTGCACATGACAATAAATTCAACTTGACTTGACGTGACTTAACATACATAAATTTGATCAATTTCCCCCCTGGGATAAATAATGTTCTATCATATCATATCGTATCGCATCGTATCGTATCATATAAACATACCACCATGATTCATTGGTTACAACCAGCATGGAACAAATGGAAAATGTGTGCTGATCTTACATGTGGAAATGATAGGTTTCTAATAGCCTGAAGCAAACTGAAGAGACCTTGATATTCGATTGATGAGCAACATCATAGGCAATTCCCTTGACAGACACGTGAGCTCCTTTTCTGAGCAGTGATGACACAAAACATTTTTCTGCTCAGAATTCAATTACAGTTTATGTCTGGCTCGAGTGATTGGCTGACAAAGATAACAATTCTGTTAATAGTGGTTTGAATGTGAAATGAAGGGCATCACTTTGGACGACATCCGTCAAATTGGGGATGGGGATGCAGAACAGAATATAGCTAAATATTATTCCAAAAGGACTTGTGGCTCAGTGATCTAGTAAGAGTGATACACTTGTGATGATTCACTGTCTTGTTTCCTATAAAGTGTGAAATGAGAAGTGTGAAAATGCACGCTTCCAAATTCAGCAACAGTTTCTGAAGAAGGGTCTTGACCCGAAACATCACCCCTTCGCTCCAGAGATGCTGCCTGTCCTGCTGAGTTACTCCAGGATATTGTGTCTATCTACAGTTTCTTCTCAGCTGTTATCAGGCAACTGACCCATCCTACCATGACTAGATAGCAGTCCTGAACTACTGTCTCCCTCATTGGGGACACTCAAACTGTCTTTAATCAGACTTTACTGGCAAAACGTCATTCGCTTGTCATGGATTTGTACACCGTGAATTGCTGGATTGTAATCATGTATTGTCATTCCACTGACTGACTGGTTGGCACGCAACAAAACATTTCACTGTACCTTGGTACACATGATAATAAACTAAAACGGAACTGAAACTGAACTGGTGAAGAATTAATAAATGCAGGTCAGTAGTTAACAAAAAGTGCCCCGCAGAAGGTTTTGCCTGCCCTCAGGACTGGGAGACTGAGACCATCCCAGTTTATACTGAAGATAAACTGGCTCACCAGAGTGTTGTGACTGAGATGTCAAAAAAACTTATTTTTAACCATGTTTTGAAGAAAATAGCAGTGCTTTATAAATAGCACAGTCTCAACTTTTCTGGTTCTTGTAAACAGTCACAAGCCAGGAGATTGCTCTGTGCCTTTTCCCTAAATTAGCACTGGCATTATCCTCCCATTGTTTGTGAAAGTCACATATCATGTGACAACTGCAAATGTGAGTTTCACTAAGTGGCAAGGAAGGATTTTCCTTCCTGTAAAATGATGACGGTACTGACAACATTTTCAGGCAGCCATTAAAAGTACTCATCACTTTACCAGCAACTGTCTCCCAGCTACCAGGAAGCATTGCCAATGAATGAGAGAATGAATGGATACTGTGATTGATGAGAAGAGACAGGAGCGTGCTCCCAGGGGATAAGATGAACCTTGACAGACTGGTGGAGAACACCAACTACAGGAAGCATGCTCCTTTTACAGACACTTTCCAAGGATACAACTATGTGCTCCAGGAAGGAGATTGACCAGAATGTGTTGGTACCAACATGAGCATCCCAAATATATGTACTTAGTCTGCAATGAAAATACAAGGTCCAACCTGAAAGAATAGTTGAAAAAGTCCCCCAGTTAAATGGAGTCTGTGTGACCTTCCTGATATAATAGTAGGCAGGCAACCTCTATATTACAGCACTCAGCAACATCCTGGAATCACCTTGAAACTGGAAAGATTAGAGTGACCATAACCCCAATCTCCATGGACAAAGCAATTAAGATATGCATATCAGAATACATTTAAAGTTATAGGATGGCAGAGATCTCAGTGAAGGTAATAATTAACAATTTCAGGGGAAACAGTGCTGGTAAAAACTGATGAATTCTATATCAACATGGAATTGATCTTCAGACCGGTGAGGATAAACATGAAAGGGGTTGTACATGTTGCAAATCACCTTGCACTTGAAATAAAATTATTTGGAAATGTGAGCATCCCATCAAACAATGAGAAGGGTGCATTTCTCAACATAAATGTGCTTAGAATTAATTCCACTACTTCCATTAACCCAGTTTTCAAGTGTAAAGCATGAATTGATTACTGAGGTCTGAATTCCAATGTCTTACAGTGCAACAGAGATTATACCTCAGAAATACTACAACGGGCATGAAGAGCTTTGTACTGTTCTATAAGAGACCTGAAATACACTTGAATGCAATGGACTGACAGGCAGAATATGATGGATTGGGCATCTTAATTATTGATCAACATTTTAATGATCCTGAAAACTATTGCCACCAATGTCAATAGTCTGGATTTGGTTTCCAAATAATCTAGGAGTGAGTCTTCAAATGAAGTAATTAATTATTCTCAGTTTGTTAGCTTGGTTACTGGATTTCTATGTGAGTGAACAAGGATTAATCATATATATGTATTAATTTGATCATTTGGGACATTCGGAAGAAGCTACCAAGTGGAAGATTCATTAAGCACTCCATAATTCATAAATTCAAGATATGATCCAATATCCAAATTAACAATATCAATCAAAAAAAAATTGGTTAGAATAGGTTAGGAGTCAATGTTTACTCATTAGTAGTACTCCTGTCCTTGCGATAGAAGGTTGTGAGTTCAAGTCAAACTTCACAGACATGAACACATACTTTGGGCTGACAAGCCAGTGCTTGATGGTGGAGTACTGTATCAATGGAAATGCCCCATTCTGGATGTGAGACATTGAAGGTCCTACTTGAAGAAGAGCTTTCATGGGTAAACTGACAAATTGTTATCCCTCAACGTCCTTCAAAAGAAGCAACATTGTTGGTCGTAATCACGTTATTTTGTACAACATTGATATGAAAATTGTCCACTGTAACACTGAGTATACTTCCCAAGAACTCCATTAGTTGTAAATTATTTTGGGACACAGATTATGACAAGTACTGGCAAAGTATCTTTGGAGAGCTCTTAACTTATGTAAGACTCTATGTTGACTTAATTCATATACAGACATTATTACCGGTAGGCGGCGCGACTCTCGTCAGCAGTGGCCTCTGCAGCCCGTCCGCGTTTTTATTATTTTTTGTCTATGTTTCTATGTAGTTTTTGTTATTTTGTGTTGGGGTGGGTGTATGGGGGGGTGGGAGGGAGGGGGCAACTTTTAAATCTCTCCCTGCACGGGAGACCCGACCTTTTCTTGTCGGGTCTCCGTTGTCGTTGGGGCTGCAATGAGGAGCGACCTCCAACAGAAGAAGACCGGGGACTCTGGTGCCGACGACTCGCCGTCACTGTCGTGGAGCTGGCCGAGTCCGGAGCGGGTGGAGCGGTGGTGGAGCGCTGCTGCTGCTGCGGCCCGACCTCCGGAGATTCGGAGGCTGCTACTGCGGGTCTGCAGACGGCGGCACCGGGAGCCCGCGGGTCCCTGGAGGGAGACAGCTTTTCAGGGCTCCTGCAACGGCGACTTCTCCCGCCCGAGTTGCGGGGTCGAAGAGCTCCTGGAGCGGGTCCTAACATCACCGCCCCGCGCGGCTTGGAATGGCCGCGGGACTCTGCGAGCGCACTCCGGGGGCTATAACACCAAGACCCGGTGTGCGACCTCGCACCACCCGGCGTGGCTTTAATGGCCGCGGGACAATCGCCATCGCCAGCCGGGGGCTTTGACTTTGACTCTGACATCGGGGGGGGGGGGGGAAGAGTGCAGTGGAGAGATAAGTTTTTTTTGGCCTTCCATCACAGCAATATGATGGATGTTTATGTAAAATGTAAATTATGTTGTGTCTGGGGTCTATTTGTTTGTAATGTATGGCTGCAGAAACGGCATTTCGTTTGGACCTCAAGGGGTCCAAATGACAATTAAATTGACTCTTGACTCTTGACTCTTGACTCTTACAGCTGCATTCTTTAAAGCTCAATTGTGGTTCAGCAAATTGCATAATTCTGGGTTATATTAGATTTTTTGAGCAACCATGACTCTTTCTCCTTGCCACCAATTCAAATCTGCAAATTGCGGCTTCATGACAACTTAGACCTCAGCAGAGCAACAGGTTTTTTTAGCCCATAATGTTTATGCCAACAATATCCCAAACTAAATTAATCTCATGTGTCTCCATATGATCCACACCCTTCCATTCCTTACATATCCACCTGCCTATATAAAAGCTATTTAAATGCCACTATTGTCTCGACCTTCACAACCACCCCTTTGCAGCGCATGGTAGACACAAAATGCTGTAGTAACTCAGCGGGTCAGGCAGCATCTCTGGAAAGAAGGAATGGGTGACGGTTCGGGTCGAGACCCATCTTCAGACATTCAATCTTCAGACTTCGGGTTGAGACCCTTTGCAGCGCATTCCAGGCACATACCATCCATTGTGCAAAAAATTTGTCTGGCACATTTCCTTTAAACTTTGGCACCTTTCATTTCAAAGTTATGCCCTCTACTCTTGACATTTCTGAGAAACAGGTTCTGAATGCCTAAATTAACGACACCTCCCATAACTTAGTTTGATCCAGATTGGAGCATGTGCAGTAGATCAAAATATGCATTTTAATGGCACTGTATTCATTTGCAAGTATCTATAATTTGTTTTTTTAATCCTTCCTTAGCAAAATAACTTTAATTAAAAGTTGTTGATTGCAAATGGCCAATCAATTATTGTATAGCTCATAATTAATTAACATGTATTTTGCTGGTTTAGTAGTGTTCACATATTCAGGATTGGTAAACCACATTTTGAATGGCATATAAAGTTTTACCTTTTTTTTAATTTTTGACTTTATTGCAGATTCAACCTACCTGGAGATTTTTGTAAATTCCTGCACTTTCTGACTTTTCACATCAAATATAAATTCTGGACCTCTGCATCCTTTTTAAAACTATAAAATCTATTATCATTACTTCAATGGTATTCTCCTAGATTTCTGTAACAAATTCTTACTCTGAGTTCAAGTGGCACTGGCAAATGTATTCAAAATTATGAATTAAAAATACTTAATTAAGGTAGTACTTTTTTGTGATGGCCCACAACGGAACAGTGTATCACACGTCTTAAAAATTAAATTACATTATTTTGCTTTTCGGCCACTTGATACATATGTTCATTAATCGTGCATACAGGTACCCATTTGTATAAAAAAAAGAATGAATTAAGGTAAAATGTTGAAGCTGAACATTTGAAATAAGCACGATCGATTTGATGCATTAATGGCATACATAAAACTGGCAAGAAACGAGTATTTGAGTCAAGGCCTATTTAGGAGTGCAGGTACATAGTTCCCTGAAAGTGGCCTCACAGGTTGTTAGGAATGTTTAGAAGGCTTTTGATACATTGGCCGTCAACAGTCAAGGTTTTGAGTATAGAAGTTGATATGTTATGTTACAGTTGTGCAAGATATTGGTGAGGCTGCATTTGGAGTATTGTGTTCAGTTTGGTCACTCTGCTATTGGAAAGATGTTGTTAAACTGGAAAGAGTGCAGAGAAGATTGACAAGAATGTTGTCAAGTCTTGATGGCCTGAGCTATAGGGACAGGTTGGGCAGGCTAAGACATTATTCATGGGAGTGAAGGAAGGTGAGGATGATGTTCTGGAGGTGTATAAGATTAAGAGTGGAAAAGATAGGATGACTGCAGTCTTTTACCCATAGCAGGGGAATCAAGAACCAGAGGACATATGTTTAACGTGAGAGGGGAACGATTTCATAGGAATCTAAGAGGCAACTTTTTCACACAGAAGTATATGGAACAAGCTGTCAAAGGAGGTATTTGTAGAATAAATACTATAACAATATTTTGAAAGATTTGGACAGGTAGATGGACAGGAAGGTTTAGAGGGATATGAGCCAAATAAGGGGAGGTGGAACGAGTGTAGATGGAGTATCTTTGTTGGCATGGGCAAATTGGCTGAAGGGTCTGTTTCTGTGCTGCATAACTCTATGACCATGACAACTCTAGTTCAAGCGTTCAAAAGTGATTGATTTGTCACATATGCAACTGCACAATTAGATCATTTTTGCATATATGAGCGCTGTCATATTTTGGGGCCATTATTCAAAGTTCAAAGTCCGGTCGACCTCGATGTATTGGAGCACATTTCATGAACCAACATCCCTCTCCTCTCCTCGCCCGGCCATCTTTGTCTTCCGGGGATTCCTCCTGCAGCCTGCCTTTAAGGCACTGGAGGCATTACCACAGTTCACCCTGCTACCGCCCCCACGCTCCTCACATTCAACGTATGTGACTGAAAATGAAAGGAGTTGAATGAGATTGGTCACCTGAATGTCGGTGGTCTCTTTATGCTATAATAAGTAAACTTTAGAGTCCAACCTCTATCTATGTATTACCAAGGTTGAAGATTTGTAAAGGGTGATCCATTGAGCATTGCCCTGATGTGATTAGCATTGATAAGGTGCAGGAAGTTGGGGATTGCTTGAGGCACAGACAAGGAAACCCACTATTATCTCCCAAGAGATTGTATAGGGTTTTTCTGTGGCTTGAAGTGTAGTTGGGGTTCTGTCCATGGGTATCAGCAAGATTTAAAAAAACATTCAAACCGTTTCCGTAAAATAGTCCCTAAACTCACTGTTGATGGTGGTGAAGTTAGCTTCCAATATCGGCAGCCAACTTTCTTTCTTAATATCTTTGTTGGTGGTCTCTGAGAACTTGGATTAAATGGATGAGAGATTGTCTCTATGCCTAATTTGATTAAATATCAGACATTACTTGGACGAAGATAGATGTATCAATTTCTACAGAGGTTTATCAATAAGACCTCCGCATGCTACTCAATTTCCTGTCACTTTCATCAAGAGAAAAGAGTTATCACCTGCTAAATGAAGTAAGGTCAAGTCTCTGCTGTGGATGAGTAAATAAAAGTATTAGCTTCTGCAAATTAAAACTGTGGCATTGTTTAACTGCAGAGAAATGAGTATTCAAACTAGTTTGACACTCGGAGTAGTTTTAAGTAAGTACTGTACTGCAGTGGTGGCACCTTTCATGGGTAGGTTAAACCAAAGTCCTGACTACCCTCTGATTAAAATTGGTCAAAATTCTTGACTTAAAATTGTAGATCTATGAGTAACTGCGTGGAAATATGTCTAAAACTGTCAGAGAATTTGTGAATCCAAGACAAATCCACATTGACACCAAAACCCCAGCATCCTCACAGATGACCATCGATCTTAGTGTCATACAGTGTGGAAACAGGCCCTTCGACCCAACTTCCCGACACCAACCCAACATGTCCCATCCACACTAATCCTACCTGCCTGTGTTTGGCCCATATCCCTCTAAACCTGTCCTGTCCATGTACCTGTCCAACTGTTTCTTAAATGATGGGATAGTCCCAACCGCATCTACCTCCTCTGGCAGCTTGTTCCATACACCCACCACCCTTTGTGTGAAAAGGTTCCTCCTCAGGTTCCTATTAAATCTTTCCCCTCTTAACGTAAACCTATAACCTTGTTCGAAATGTATTTGAATAATGGAGAGAGCACAGACTTCCCAGAGTTTTCCAGCAGTTACAGAGTTTTCCAACAATTCCGAAGCATGTGTAGAGTGTGGAACTCATTGCAATGCAGAAGAATCAAAACAAACAACATGGATGCATTTAAGAAGATCCTGGATAAGAATGTGATGGATTATATAATAGAACGATGACTTAGTTGGATGGGATGGATTCTGAGGAAGCCTGCGGGAAACATTGATGCCCACACATCCCTCTTGGGCCGATTGGCTTGTTGTGTAGATTCAACAGATTATTAAAAGTTTTTCCAATGATTTTCCCAGAGTGACATGGTATAATTTGTCCTTACCTTGTAGAATGCACTCTCTCTAAATCCCTTCCCTGCTCACGTGCAACTATACATATTTATAAACCATTGGCCTCAGTTGCTTTCCTTTATTCATTTTATTTCTCCAGCTGAAGTAGGAAAGCATTTTATCTCATTAGCAAAAAAAATTAGTGATCCAAACTTCTTAAATCATGAGACAGCTGGGACACACAATCAGCCATATGTCATTTCCACCAGCAGAAAAACATGATTAGAATGCACTAGAGTTGGTGAAGATTAAAATATCCGAATTTAAAATATATTTAATATTCATTGCTTTATGCACAAGCCTTTAATTTAAATGAGTGATGGAAGTTGCTGTTTGCTATTCCTATGTGCCGGGGTAAAAGTACAAATCACTCATTCAACAATTGCATTCATGAGACTTGCATAAATGAAGGTGCTGTAAAAAGGCAGACATTTACAGAGTTCCACCATCTTTCACTGTTAATGGATGCTTTTGAATCCATTTAGAACAGCAGTAGTGGTTTGATGGCTTGGCAACACAATAACTGTGTCCACACAAATGGTTATCTACTGGTGAACTCAGCTTTTGCACATAATGCATGATTTTTAATCAGATGGGGTATTCAAGAATAAGAATAAAGAGTCGAAAGGTGGTTGGGATGTTGTGTGTCACAGACTCATAGTATCATAGAGCATAGAAACAGCCCCTTTGGCCCAACTTGCCCATGCTAGCTGTAATATCCTATCTACACTAATCCCATCTTCCTCATATCCCTCTAAATCTGTCCTATCCGTGCAGCTGTCCAAATGTCTTTTAAAGATTGTTATAGTGCCTGCCTCATATACCTCCTCTGGTAGTTTGTTTCACATATCTGTAGCCTCCCTTTGATCTGGTACTTTGTTGGTTCACATGCTTGATCAATGGTGTTTTATCATTAATGTCATATTATTATTAATGTTTAGTGTTTTTTGAGTCATTCGTAACTGTCACTGTATGTCATGTTGTTACTTGTGAGCGGAGCACGAAGGCAAATTCCTTGTATGTAAATACTTGGCCAATGTACTTACTTACTTACTTACTTACTTATATGCACCACCTTCAGACACTCTCTCCAAGCACCTTCAGACACTCTCTTCAAGAGTCCTGGATTTTTTATTGGCTCCATGACGATAGGCCCAAGAACATCACTGAGCACCAGAGTGAGTAACTGAAAGGCTGAAACTTATGTGTAGGGAGGCACTGAAGGTGCTGGTTTAAACTGATGATAGATACAAAAAGCTGGAGGTACTCGACGGGTCAGACAGTATCGCTGGAGAAAAGGAATAGGTGACATTTCGGGTTGAGCCCCTTCTTCAGGTTCTCGACCCGAAATGCCACCTATTCCTTTTCTCCAAAGATGCTGTTTGACCCGCTGAGTTACTCAAGCTTTTTGTGTCTATCTTCGGCTGGAACCTATTGTCCATACTGTACAATAGCATAAATAGAAAGTGTGAGGTTCTGCAGTTAAAGGAATTAGGGAAGATATTCAGAACCTTTTAAATTGTCATCTTTGGATTACTGCCAGTGCCATGCATCAGTGAGTATAACAACTGGGTAATGCAGATTAACGTGTGGCCGGAATGGTGATGCAGGAGAACAGGGTTTTCATTCCAGGAATACTGCAGCCATTTTCGAGGAATATGGGATTCATATAGGCCGGGTGTCATTTTGATCAGACCAGGGCTAATATCCTTTAGGTCAATTTGATGGTGCTGTATTGGAGTGTTCAAACCACCCTGGCAGGGGTGATCAAGCTGATCAAGGATTTACAAATGAGAAAAGCAGAACTGGAAATAGCACAGGTATCTGAAAATTAATGATAAAGTTTGAAAGGCACAGGAAATAAAGTTTACAAAATAACCAGGAATAATTCTGATTGTGCTTAATGGGGGGGAAATGCAAGTAGTAGAGTAAAAAAGGCAGATGAGTTGAAAGACAAATGCAATTATGATTTGAATATTTTATGGAACCTGGCTTAAAGGCAGCAGTAATGGAGTTTAATTTTTCCTGGTTACAGGATCTGCAGGTGACGTAATAAGGTAAATAAAAGCTAAGGTTGGAGTGTCAGTCTTCATTCCAGAAATAATGAGTGGTGTGAGAAGGAATGATGTGTTGGAAGAATCATTAAATAAGGTGACATGTGGGGAACTAGAGAACAAAAGAAGGCAATCCCATGAATGGGAGTGTATTAGAGATGTCATAGCAGCCCCAAGAAAGATAGAGAGATAAAAGTGCAAGCACATTTCTGACAGCAATATCAAGAGGGCAGTGCTTGAGACAGATCTCACCTAACAGATTTGTAACTAGGGGCACACAAGGAGCCGCTGATGATGAGGTTCTGAGCACAAAAACAACAAAGTGCTGGCCAAAGTTGGGCCAAAACCTCAGCAGGCCGGGCAGCAGCTATGGAAGAGAATGGACAGGCGGCATTTTAGGGGTCGGGACCCTTCTTCAAACTAATGGGAATGTGGGCAAGAAAGTTGGAAAAGAGAGGTGGGAGTTGGCAAAGCCTGGCAAGTGATAAGTGGATACAGGTTGATGGGGGTTGGGGGGGGGGGGGGGGGCAAAGGGGTGCAGGATGTGGAGATATGTGGAACGTGACAAAGATTAGAGGTGAAAATGAGACAAAGGGTGTCAAATAAGGAGAGGAGGAATGGACTGTAAAGCTGGAGGAGGGACGTAGATGAAGGGGACAGGGAGGGGGGAAATAGGGAGGGAGGGGGATAAAAGGGAAATGAGAGACTTGAGGAGGTGAAATTAGCAAATAGATGAGACGGAAGTAGCAGGGTGTCTGGGGGCATGAGAGATGTTGGGAGAAATATGTGTTCACCAGGTTGGGAAGGGGGCAGGGGAAAGATAAGTGGGTGGGGATTATTTGACTAGAAATTGGAGGTCAATGTTCATACCTTAAGGTCGTAAGCTACCCTAACTCGACAAGACAGTCGACTAGTTTATGCTTGGCCTTGCTGATGTAAAGGAGGCCACATCGAGAGCAAAAAGTGCAGTAGACAAGGTTGGTAGAGGTGCACTTGAATCTCTGTTGTACCTGGAAGTGGTACTGGTTTCCCCAGAAGGAAGTGAGAGAGGAGGTGTAGGAACAGATGTGGGTGTTAAATTTCCTTCAGTTGCTGGGGGAAATGCCTGGGGAGGGGATGGATTGGTTAGGAAGGGAACAAGGAGGAGTTGCAAAGTGAGTGGTCTCTACTGAAAACATAAAGGGGTAGGGATGTGAAGTTGTGATTTGTTGTGAATTGAAGGTGTCAGTAATGTTAGATAATTATGTGTTATATGCAGAGGCTGGAGGAGTGTAAGATAACAACCAGAGGATCCTTGTTGCATCTGGGTGGGAGAGCCAGAGCAGAAATGTGGGGCACAGAAGTGACACAGATGAGTGTTCCATCCACCATAGAAGTGGGGAATCCACATATACTGAAGAATGTTTACTGACAACGTCTCCCATTATCTTCCCCCCACTCCCCTTACCCTGCTCCTTTCTCTTCCTTCATAAACACATATCCCCTCACACAGAGCCACACTTTCCTTTAATCTGTGTTGTTGCATTTTGGGAAGCCCAACATGGGCAGGACCTACACAGGTTGGGACAATCCCCATGTTTAAGAAGCAGTTAGACAGGTACATGGATAGGACAGGTTTGGAGGGGTATGGACCAAATGCAGGCAGGTGGGACTAGTGTAGCTGGGACATTGTTGGCCAGTGTGGGCAAGTAGGGCTGAAGGGCCTGTTTCCAAACTGTATGACTATGACTCTCTCTCCCCTCCCTCTTTTTCCTCCACTTGGTCCTTTCCAACACCACACTACTCCCTCAAGCTAAACATTCCAGTCCTTCTTCTCTTTCCTTAACTGATAAGCTTTCACCTCATTTTTGCCTCCAGCCTTTCTCCGCCCATTTGCCAATCACATTCCCTTCAACTGTATCCACCCATCACTTGCCAGGCTTCATGCCATGCCCTTCTCTTTCTTCCAACTTTCTCTAACCATCAACCCATTCCATCCGTTAGAAGAAGAGTCCCAAAACAGCATTTGTCCATTCCCCTCCACGGATACTGCCTAACACGGAGTTCCTCCCCAACACTTTGTTTTTGCTATTAAGTTTGTATTAAGGTTGATGCAGTTTGCATAAAGCCTTCTTTACTCAACATCTATCAAACACAGAGAATGGAGCCATGATAGTGGGAGCCAAGGTACTGAGTGTGAGTGTGAGGTGAGATGTCATTGCAATACTGGATTTAATTTCAGGGAAAAAGCCGATGGAATATTGGAGTGAGGAATGGGTGACATTTTGGGTCGACCCTTCTTCAGACAGATGACAGGGGAGGTGTACTTGCACCTCCTCTATCCTCATCTACTGTAACTTGCACCTCCTCCAACATCATCTACTGTATCCACTGTTCCAGGTGTCAACTTCTCTACATCGGCGAGACCAAGCACAGGCTAGGCGATCATTTCACTGAACACATCCACTCAGTCCGTCTTAACCTACCTGATCTCCCGGTGGCTCAGCATTTCAACTCCCCTTACCATTCCCTATCTGACCTTTCTGTCCTGAGGCTCCTCCATTGTCAGAGTGAATCCCAGCACTAATTGGAGGAACAGCATCTCATACTTCGCTTGGGTAGTTTACCCCTCAGCGGCATGAACACTGACTTCTCTAACTTCAGATAGAACTTGCTTTCTCTCTCCATCCCTTTCCCCTACCCTGTTCTCCCACTAGACTTACTGTCTCTGACTACATTCCATCTTTGTCCCACCCCCTCCCCTGACATCAGTCTAAAGAAGGGTCTCGACCTGAAACGTCACCCATTCCTTCTCTCCAGAGATGCTGCCTCTCTCGCTGAGATACTCCAGCATTTTGTGGCTACTTAACTGAAGTGTATATAATTATCAAGGGCTGAATAGAATGAGTACAAAAAACTTATTTGCATTTGCTGAGAGGTCAAAGATTTAACATGGTTGGTGGAATAATTAGAAGGCAGATGAGGAAAAATATTTGGACCTGGATAGTTGTCTGTAACGTAATGTTATAAGGCGGCAGATACAAAAACTATAATCACTTTCATCGGTATTTTGTTATGTACTTGAATACTTACAGAACCACGGAGGATCATCTGCTGAAAGATGGAATGGCTCTTTTCAACCAGCATGGACATAAATTACCTTCTGTGCAGTAAATTTCCTATGATTCGTTGAAAGATGGGATGTTATGTGAGTATAGTTTATATTTATTTGTGCTTGGCTGCCTAGAATGGATGCTCATATGTGACACAGAAGTATTTTTATAAATGTATCCATTTTTGATCGGACTTTACTGGCTTTACCTTGCACTAAACGTTATTTTCCTATCATGTATCTGCACACTGGTAAATGGCTAGATTGTAATCATGTACTGTCTTTCCACTGGTTAGCACGCAACAAAAGCTTTTCACTGTTTCTCGGTACACGTGACAATATACTATACTGAACTGAACTTATTTGCAGGATTCAAAGGTCGTTGGAAATATTGGCACATATCATTAAGTAAGTTGACACTAATCTGAAGGTAAATGGATCTAGAGTTGCACATGGACAAGACAAAGATGGTAAGCTCTCTTCCATTAAGGATGTTAATGAACTTGATGAGATTGATAATAACAAACCGCAGTCTCACTGTTACCATTATTGAGAACAACCTTGATTCACTTGAATTGAAGTATCCCAAGAGGCTTGTTGGACTTTAATTCAAGTCAGTGCAGTTAATAATTTCAGACACCAGAAACTGTACTCCCATTTACATCCCATCTTTCAAAGAACTATAGGAAGTTTACTGCACAGGAGGCAATTTATGTCCATGCTGGTTGAAAAGAGCCATTCCATCTTTTCCATCATGGCCCATGGTTCTGATGATGGATGTGAGGGGAGAGGAGCGAGGACGGTAGGAGAGGAGGGAGAACCTGAGTCTGGTCTACCACTCCCTCGAGGTCAGCTACAGGAGGTGCCCCCGGGGAACAAAGGTGCATGGGCAAGAAGAGGCGATCGACTGGCCAGCAGGGGGCCACTGAGAACAGAGAGGGACCCTGCGGACAATCTGCCTAAAGATGAAAAGACTGTACTAAGAACTTTTGTAACTTTGTCAGTGCCAGATACGTGATGACTCTCTGTGTACTGCCTAGGTAAACTTCTGCAGTATAATTTTATCAGATTGTATGCAAAAACAAAGAATTTAATTGTGCCTAAGTATGGGTGACACTAACGTATTATTAAATTTACGACGACTATTTATCCAGTAATAAAACCACTAAACAGTCCTATCTCATTGGGACCCTTGCCTGATGAAACAGAACCCAGAAATCTGTAAGGAGAAAATAGCAGGAAGTTAACAGAAATATCAATGAACAAAATTACTGACAAAAATATTTCCTTTAAATGGTGCAGGGTCTGTGCACAAAAGGAATATTGCCAGAAATTCCTTCCCCAACTTATTCAAATTCAATTTATTTTTAGATTTACATTAGTGAAAAAGATTCCTTGTTAGCGTTGAATGTACATTCATTAAATACCTTTCATTCTGACAAAGAGCATTAGGTTAGGCTGTGGCAAGATTAGTGAAATGGTGAACATGGATTTTAAGGAACTGTAAAATTGTGAATTTATATATTTTTTATATGTCTCTTTCACTGAGTCCTCACATATTAGTTATATTTTACAGTAAATCAGAGTAAAGACCTAAGCCTACTTGAAACTGGTTAATTTTATTAATTAGTCAGAAAGAAATAACCTAGAAATGACAGTGCTTTCAAGGCCTCGAACACTCTTGAATCAGCATTACATCATTCCCTTTGTACCCGATAGGCTATCCAAAGGAAACTATGTCATCAAGACAAATCTGCCCATGTCCTGGGGATGGGTCGGAGATTGGTGGAGACAAGGCTGGCACTCAAGGTCTTAGATGTCATGATTTTATGGGCCTTGGGTTGAGGAAGCAGAGACTTTGATCACTGAAATTATAGATTGTGATCATTGATTAACTTTGTAGTATCAGGGTCTGAGAGTGAAAGTAAAGAAAAGGGATGGTAGATGATTTGGCCATTGAATCATGACTTGTTCTGAAGATTTATGGGGAAGAAATCACCACTTGGTGGGGGGTGGGGGGAATGAAGAATAGTGTATCTGGAGGATCAGTGAATGGGAGAATTGGAGGGATCAGTCCCCAGAACTGCAAAATAAGTAAGTAATGGATACCAGCCCATCTTGGCAATGGTAAAACCCATGTCCCAGGAATGACCTGATTATCAATGAATAAAATGAACCAATTTTCTTGGTAGCCTTTCAAACATGATGTGGCATGGGAACATCGCATGAGCCTCATCTGAGGTCTAAATTGCATTAGATATGTAAAAGTGAGTCCTACTAGGAATGACCTCCCTGAAGAATGCAATACATCATTGTCATACTTTACTCTGGATGAAGTTTGTTTTGAAATAAACAGCGTTTTCTGATAACATTTCTCAGTCGCAGTTCCCTTACCTCCAACATATTTCAAGTTTGAGACATACCTAAAGGGTTCATAGATATATCAGCAGCATCATCAGCAGCTGTCTAAAGTTGGATTTACTGTCTTTGGCATATCATGAAAGGTAAGCTTATTAAAACTTTCAAATATGACAGGGTCAAAGATTTCCTTTGTGGGAGAGCTTTTTTTAAAGCTTGGGATACACCTTGGAAACAGGCCCCTTCGGCCCACCAAGTCCATGCCGACGAGCAATCACCCATACACTGGTTCTAACCTACACACTAGGGACAATTTACAGAATCCAATTAACCTTCAGTCTGAAGAAGGGCTTCGGCCCGAAATGTTACCTATTTCCTTCGCTCCATAGATGCTGCTGCACCTGCTGAGTTTCTCCAGCATTTCTGTGAACCTACAAACCTACATGTCTTTGGAAAGTGGGAGGAATTCTGAGCACTCGGGAAACCCCTGTAGTCCCAGGGTGAACATACAAACCCGATAGAGACAACAACCATAGTCAGGATGGAACTCAGGTCTCTGGCACTGTAAGTCAGCAACTCTACCGCTGCACACCATGCCACTTAAAGAAGTGGACACAGTTACAAACTATGGGGACAGTCATTTCAAACTGAGACGTAGGAATTTCTTCTTACAGAGGTTGATGAATCTCTGGAATTCTCTCCCTTTGAGAGTTACGGAAGTTAGACATTTATATAACAGTGATATTTATGGAAGCTGTAGATACATTTATGAAAGATTGCAAAATTGAAGGATATGGGGAATCAGCACAGAAGAGGAATTGATGTCTGGCGATAGCTGCACCGAATGACAAGGCAGGTAGGATGGGTTGAGTAGCCTACTCCTGCTCCGATTTTCATGTGTTTGTGCGTTTTTATTTTCACGTAAAACTACAAAATCTGGTGCATTAAATCTTTGTCTCTATTTGAAATAAGATGGAATTACACTTTTAAGTATCTAACATGGGGTTACATCTCAGTTTCTTGCTGTAGTAATGCAAACAATTTTCTTGTGATCTTATAGTTTAATGCACCAGATACTCTCTATTTAAGTGAAATAAAAACACACAAACCTATTTGTTTAGTGTTACCTATGTCAGAACATTTGTGCATTTGAATTCAAGCACTTGAATTGCCGGTGCATGTGTGTTGTGTGAAACTACAGTATCTGATGCATTCAACATTCAGATCACAAGAAATTAGGAGCAAGAGTAGGTCATATCTCCTGATGCCTGCCCTGCCCTGCCTACCCCATGTCCAGTAAATTGACTAAGTGCTTTAATGTTCTTAATGCTTGGCATAGATAGAAAATAGGTGTAGGAGGCATAGACAGAGTTGGCTGAAATAATTATTTCTGTTCTGGATGACTCCATGACTTGGGAGAATGCAATAAGCCTCATTTAACAACTGACATTAGGATACCCTTCCCTTTCTTTTATTCCCTCCTGTGTCAGATCTTATAATTCTCTCAGCCCAGATTCTCTCACAGCTCTCTAGGATATTACGCTTTTGGTCAATTTCCTGAATTGTGAATCTCTAACTGTCCCTTCGTGTGTATCTACCCAGCCTTACTAACACAGAAACACTCTTCCATCCTTCTTTCAGGTATTTCTACAGTTGTCCTGGAATCTCTTCCCTCAACCATGCTGGCTGCCCACATCTCCCTTCTCCTTTGTGAAGTTCCTTATAAACGACAACTTTGACCAAGATTGTCTATCATAACGTGGCTTTACGTCATATTTTGTCCAGCAAGTGTCAAAAATCTAACCTCATCAGTTGAGTCTCTCTATACTAAACAACATTACATTTACATACTGCATCTTGGTGTAAATAAGCTCTTTCTAAGCTTCCCCCTCGGTCTGGGTCAGTCAATAAACCAGTGATTCAAGCACTGGAACAACTAAACTTTATTTTTAGAACGTACACCAAATCACCCTATACGATAACTAAACCACTGCAGGTTCGATCCTTGTATCTGCTTGGCCAAGCCCTTTAGCTTTGTGCAAGCAGAAACACTCCAAAAGGTCACACAGTCCCAAGCGCTCTACCAGAAGATCGACCACGGACCTCATGGGCAAAGATCTTAGAGCAGAGCAAGATGGGCTACTCCTGCGAAATGCAATGGGCTGACATGTAGTAGCTACGGAGGGGATCCTGGGCATTTTTCCCTGCCCATTTTAGTAACCGGAGCCTACCTGACCCGACCCGACTCGCAGTGTAATCAATGTTGCGGGGCAACTGTTTGTGTGTGTGATATAGGGTTAGATTCATAATTCTGTCAGTTCATACTTTTTGTCAAGAATAAAATTTGACTGGTAATTGTATTTTTTAATGTTATTTAAATTATTTCTTTTTAAATGGCTCACAAGCAGTGTTTGAGTTGATTTTGTAGTAACCAGAACCTACCCGACTCGCAGGGTAATTGACATTGCGGGGGAAGTTTTTATGTGTGATATAGGGTTAGATTCATAATTCTGTTAGTTCATAATTCTGTTAATTCTTGTTAAAGAATAAAATGTTTATAAACACACATACATGAATGTGATATAAATGTACATAATCATATAACACACACAATTATATTTCTTCTGATCCAATGATGAATTTTGTTTCAGACTAGACACGGGATATTAAATAAGAAACATTGTAAATAAGAAACATTGTAAACCTCCCCGCAACCCCCCCCCTCCCATGCCCCTCTGCCCGCTGCCCCACCCTCCCCCTCCCCGGGCTGCGCACTCCCTCTCCCCGCTGCCCCGGGCTGCGCACTCCCTCTCCCTGGGACGCGCACTCCCTCTCCCCGCTGCCCCGGGCCCCACACTCCCTCTCCCCGCTGCCCCGGGCCATATACTCCCTCTCCCCGCTGCCCCGGGCCGCGCACCCCCTTTCCCCGCTGCCCCAGGCCCCACACTCCCTCTCCCCGCTGCCCCGGGCTGCGCACTCCCTCTCCCCACTGCCCCGGGCCGCGCACTCCCTCTCCCCGTTGCCCCGGGCCTCGCACTCCCTCTCCCCGCTGCCCCGGGCCCCACATTCCCTCTCCCCGCTGCCCCGGGCTGCGCACTCCCTCTCCCCGCTGCCCCGGGCCGCGCACTCCCTCTCCCCGCTGCCCCGGGCTGCGCACTCCCTCTCCCCGCTGCCCCAGGCAGCGCACCCCCTCTCTCCGCTGCGGAAACCAAAGATCTTAGAGCTGGTCTAAGATCTTTGGCGGAAACAAAGATCCGATCTTTGGCCGGAAGCAAGATGGCGAAACAAGATGGCGGAACAAGATGGTGCGGACTGGTCACTAAAATGGGTCCTATAATCACCCATGAATCCGCCCATGAGCGTACTACATGTTTGCGTGAGAGTAACCCATCTTGCTCTGCTCTAAGATCTTTGCTCATGGGGGCTGCCATTTATAGGTCCCCGAACCTTGAGGGGCCGAACTACAGTTGGGTGGTACATTTACAATCCAATCAATTATAACAAATTACAATAATACATTACTGACAGGTACTCAGGCCAATTACAGAAATCTTCTTACATTTTTGCAGGTTAAGCTTCTGGAAGAGGCTAACAGAAACTTGAATATGCAACATTTACCCTGGGATTCAAACAAGCCAGCCAGAGTTTAACATTTCAACCAATCAACACTTAACAGGTTAACTGTCTCGCAACATTATTTACAATATATACAAGGCTCTTGCGAGATGTATTTTACATTTCCTGTGATGTTCTTTGCCGAAATCTCATCCGTTTGTCAACTGACAATGCAACACTGATCTGGGCCTCAGACTTGCTGGCACCATCAGAAGCTTGTCCCATTTCTACAGAGAACACCAGACTTGACCAAAATAGGCCTAGCAATACATAAGTCCTTATTAAAGTGCGGGCACTATGGCTGCTCGATTCCAGCCAGGATTAACAGTGGTTAAAATGAAATCACAAGCTACTTCACCGAAGTGTTATGAGACAAAAAAAATATTCCACATATCCACGTAAAGAGACTTTAAACAAGTAACCAGAAGCTTTGTCAAAGAGGGCGATGTAAAGAATTTCTAATATAAGAAGGGAGAAATAAAGGGATGGAGAGGCTTTGAGGGAGTATAATGTTTAGGATTTCAGTAGCCACTAATACAAATGTTGTTGGATAACTTGCTCAATGTTTTTTTAATCGAATTGCATCACGTACAAAGTTGTGTCATGCAAACAGGAAGAGACTTTCACTTAGTTAAGCATAAAAGCTTTTTTTTATTTTAAATCTTAACAGCAGTCTTATCAATGTCAATATTTAAAGAAACATATTGGTTTCCTTCAGAGAGAAAATTGGGCTGAGACAAAATGAGTGCAAACACTTTTGCAGATCTACAGCAAACTCAGTTTGACAAGATTGGATTGGAAAAGGAATTAGCCAGACACTGTTCAGGTCAATTCAAACATTCTGCATCTGGACAAGAGTGGATGACATTGACCTATTTCAGGCAATATGTTGAATTAACTTAATTGTATTAAATGTAATGTAATGGTTATCAAATTAACATCTTATATTCATATGTTCAATCTGACTATTTTTTTCTGACCATAATTTAAGTAAACCAGATAAGTGAACGAAAATCCAAATGATCAAATCATAGATCAATGTCAGACTTATGCCACAGCAGATCTACAGTAAAATGAGTCAGAGAGTCATACAGCCTGAAACAGGGTGAGCAATCTTCTCCTACTCTATTTGGCTCATCTTTATTTATTTATGAATTCTACCATTCATTTTGCGCTCATGCAGATAACCAGAGAGATTATGGAAGTGATGTCCACAGATTGTTTCAGGTTGCAGGGCAGGGAGATAAAATTGATTAAGTCAGCATGCAGGATAATTTATTTTATTGATTGAAATCTCTAACAAAGAGCAGCAGAGCTATGTTCAAACTGTATTAGTCACCAGCTGGGTTATTTTTTCAATCTGGTCACCACATAACATGAAGGATGTGATATTTCAAGGGAGGGTAAAGAGGAGATTTCTGAATATGTTGCCTAGGATGGATATACTTACTTATGAGGAGAGACCAGCTGGACTAGGATTGTTTCTTCTGAAAAGGGGAATTTGATGGGAGATCTGTTGAACATACAATGTTGAACATAGGATAGCACAGCAGAGAAACAAATACTTCTATAGTACCACGCATGTAGCGATCATAATGTCAGTCTAACAAATCCCATCTTCCTGCACATTTTCTGAATCCTTCTATTCCCTGCTTATGCAAATCTCTGACTAAATATCTCCCATACATTGCTAGTGTATCAGATTCTATCACCTTCCTGGCAACTGGGTCCCTGGGCCCCTACTACTCTCCATATAAGAAAACTTTGCTCATACATCTCCTTAAATCTTTCCCCCCTCACACTTTAAACCCATGCCTTCTAGTATTTGGCATTTCCAATAATGCTTACACTTGCACACACTTAGAGGTAGAGCTCAAAGTCATTGAAGACTCATTCAGTACATATGAAAGGTTGGGTCCACCTGCAACACCAACTTCCCCAACATACTACCCTCTCACAATAACAGTTCTCAGTAAAACCATGGTGAAGTGGACCACTTCATACCTCGGATGCCATCTTTCATCAACACATCCATTAACGCTGTGTTTATAATATATTCAAATTTTGATTCCATTTTGTAAAATGTCTAACATGGGCAGGGCCTACACATTGAATGGTAGGAATCTGAGGAGTGTTGTAGTGCAGAAGGATCTCGGAGTGCAGGTGCATGGTTCTTTGGAGGTGGTGACACAGGTAATTAGGTAGGTCGAAAAGGGTTTTGGCCCTTCATCAGTCACAGTACCGAGATTAGAAGTTGGGAGCTCATGTTGCAGTTATATAAGACTCTGGTGAGGCTGCATCTACAATATCTACAGGAAAGATGTTATCAAGTTGGAAATGGTGCAGAGAAGATTTACAAGGACGTGCCAGGACTGAGGGTCTGACGTATGGGGAAAAGTTGAGCAGGCTGGGACTTTATTAGGTCAAAAGGTCATAAGTGACAGGAGCAGAATTAGGTCATTAGGCCAATCAAGTCTACTCCACCATTCAATCTTGGCTGATCTATCTCAACTTCCCAACCCCATTGTCCTGCCTTCTCCCCATAACCCCTGACACCCGTACTAATCAAGAATCAATCTATCTCTACCTTAAACATATCCATTGATATCAGCCTTTAATTCTGATGCTATGACCTCTTGTCCTAGACTCTCCCACATAAAAATGACATATCTAGTGGGATATGGGCCAAACGCAGGCAGGAAGGACTAATGTAGATGGGACATGTTGGTCGGTGTGGGCAATTTGGGCCGAATTGTCTGTTTCCTCGCTGTATGACTGTATAAATACAAAAAAAAGAATTAGGCTTTGGAATTGGAATAGATCACCTGGCTCCTCAATCCTGCTCTAACATTTAATAAGATCTGATCTGATTACATTCTCAATTCTGTATTACAACATAGTCCCAGTAACCTTCCTCCAACTTGCTTGGTGAGTATTTATGTCTGCCTTCAAATATTCAATCTTTTTGCTTCCACTTCCCTTTGAAATTGAAAGTTCCAAAGATTCATGCCCCATGAGAGAGGAAAGAGCACTTAATGATTGACTAAATAGTGCCAAAGTTCTGGTGACCATTTCTTATGTATTCAGTAAAGTTAAAAGAAACAGTTAAAATCACCATCAAGCGTTTAAAAATTCTGATATGTGGCAGGAAATAAATCTGAAATTATAATGAGGCACAGTGGCAAGCATTGGTAGAATTGAATGTCTGCTGTTGACTCAGGGCATTCCCACACTATCACCAAGAGACCCTGGCGCATAAACATCCCAGTGAAGAAGCAGAGATGTTTGGGAAATACAGATAATACATCTGTTTCTTTGGATGTTATTATTTTCAATATCAGTTCATCCAGCTTTGTTTTTTGTAAATCACAGGTTGGTTATGCTATTTGCATCCCATGGAGTATGGAGGTCATTTGCTGCTACTGATCTATTATATTATTTAGTCTGCACTGAGTTTATTCCCTTCTCTCAAGGTGGCACTATGGTGCAGCAGTATAGATGCTGCCTTACAGTGCCAGAGATCAGGGTTTGATCCTGTCTATGGGAACTGTCTGCACAGAGTTTGTATGTTCTACCTGTGACCGCGTGGGCTTTGTCTGGGTTCTCCCACATCAGTTTTCTCCCACACTCCAATGATGTACAGGTCTATTGGTTAATTAGCTTTTGTAAATTGTAAACTGCCCCTAGTGTGTGGGATAGTGCTAGGGTATGTAGTGATCGCTGGTTGGCCTGGATTCAGTGGGCCGAAGGGGCTTTTAATTAAATCAATAATCCTTCTATTTGTTTTTTCCCTGTGACATTATTTACCTTCTAGTTAAATACATTTTTGCTATTTTCCACGAGGTTTCAAATTGCACATTCACATAATTCTATGGATAAGGATATTTCTCCAGAATTATGAATTCTATTCCATCCAGGTACATAGAAACATAAAAAATAGGTGCAGAGGGGGGGCATTTGGTCGTTCGAGCCTGCACCGCCATTCATTGTGATCATGGCTGATTATCCACAATCAGTAACCAGTGCCTGCCTTCTCCACATATCCTTTGATTCCGGTAGCCCCTAGAGCTTTATCTAACTCTCTTTTAAATTCATCCAGTGAATTGGCCTCTACTGCCTTCTGTGGCAGAGAATTCCACAAATTCATAACCCTCTGGGTGAAAAAGTTTTTTCTCATCTCAGTTTTAAATGGCCTCCTCTTTATTCTTAGATGATGACCCCTGGCTCTGGACTCCCCCATCATTGGGAACATTTATCCTGCATCTACCTTGTCCAGTCCTTTTATAATGTTATACATTTCTATAAGATCCTCTCTCATTCTTCTAAATTCCAATGAATACCAGCCCAGTCTTTCCAATCTTTCCTCATATGACAGTCCCGCCATTCCGGGGATTAACCTCGTGAACCTACGCTGCACTGCCTCAATAGCAAGGATGTCCTTCCTCAAAAATATGAGACCAAAACTGCACATGACAACATTCCAGATGTGGTCTCACTGTACAACTGCAGAAGGACCTATTTTACTTCGGAGTCACATGAGTGACTACATGAAGAACCCCGCCAGGACGCATGCGTGTCATATCGCTTTCACGCTTGCGAAACGACAGTCGGGGTGGAGCGTTCCCCCGCAGCGGTAAATTTGAAACCGCGACCTGCAGGTAAGTGGTTTACTCTGCGGTAGTTTTTGTCCCCGTGCTGTTTTTACACAGGGGGGGAATCTGGACAAAATAGTGTCCACAAGTGCTGCGAGTGAAGCTGGCTGGGGAGGACCGCAAAGTTGTGGGAGCCAGCAGCAGCTGAAGGCACAAGCCCCGTAAGAGATCAACTGTGCCGATTTTGGTCCCGCGCCGGCCAGAACACCACGGCCGGGCAGGAGACTATTCAGCATGCGGCCGTCGACATTGACAAGTCGAAAACGGCAGGAGGTGGGGTGGAACGACGTTCCCCCGTAGCGACAATTTAAACCAGGACCTGCAGATATCTTTTCCCATGCTGATTACAGGTGGAGAAACCAACGGGCTGCGACAAAGCTGGTGGGCTAGCAGCTGCCAGCGGCACTTGAATCACCTATAATGGGATCAGCTGTGCCCGATGTCGCCTCCGCACCGGCCAGATCCACTCCGCGGCCGGGCGGTAAGGCAAGACAAAAAACCATCAAAGTCGTGGACTCAGAGGAGTCCGACTTTGAGCAGCCGCGGGCGGCCAGCGACCGTGAGCGCTGGAGCCGGATGGAGCGGTGTGTAGAGCATTTGCTCCAATGTGACAGGCTCCGGGAGATGGAGTCGAGTCACTGTGGGCTCGTAAAACCCACAGCAGCACCTCTTGTAGGGCTGCACAGTGCTTCTCCCTCGTCAGAGGGGAGTACTGGGGGTCAGTTCTGGGCTGATCCTGAAGAGGGGTTTGCAGAACAGAAATCAAGTGTGCAGGGGGTGCAGGAATGTGAAAATCTACTGGACATGGTGTCCAACTTCATACAGCCAGACCAGACTGGCCAAAACCTGGAGGACACCTGACACCGGGTAACTGTATATCCTGGAATGTTTCCTGTAGTAAATAATTGTATATGGAAACTCCTAAACAGCGGGGATAACAGCTTTCACCCGCACAGTGGATGAGAAGGACATGTCGCAGGACCAACAGGATGCACTGGCACTGCTTTGCAACACACGGCCATAGACAGCACCCTTACGCACCTACCAGAAGAACAAGACCGACTGGTGAAAGCTTGAAGGTCCGGTACACCAAACATGAGCCTTTCTTAGGCCGTGGCCCAGACCGGCCTTCTTGGAAGATGCGCAAACCTCCAACATCAACCAAACCACAAACCCAGACACCGACGCCTCAACATCAACGAAGGATTTACAAAAATAAGTAAACTTGCCACTGGTAACTATGGAGGTAGGTGGGTCTGGTTCTTTACAAATTGCAGGGAGCATGGAAGTTGGGGGGGGGGGGGGAGATTACTCTCCTTTCTGGATGCATGGAGTATGTTAACTTCCGATACTTATATTTAAGCAGTATTCAGGGATATACAATAGAATTATACACAAGTACAGCCCTCCAGTTCAACATATACTGAACCGAATGTTCGTACTTTCCGGTAAAGAAAAATCAGAAGCGCAGGCTGAACTGGAGTGGCCTTACGCAAAAGGGGTAATTGAAAAATCCCAACACGAACCGCTAGAATTCGTGTCCAATATCTTTACCAAAATCAAAAAAGATGGTGGTTGTCGCATCATCATAGATCTGACCAAATTGAATACATTTGTACAATATATTCATTTTAAAATGGAAACCTTTGTTACTGCTAAACAATTGATTTCCAAAGGTTACTTCATGGCTAGCATCGATTAAAAAATGCTTACTATTCAGTGCCTATATGAGGTGACCACAGATGTTACTTAAAATTCAACTGGATGGGACAGCTCTGGCAATATAGAGCGCTGCCAAATGGGTTAACATCAGCCCCCAGGCTGTTCACTACAATTTTGAAACCAGCCCTAGCGTTTCTACGGAAACAAAAACACATGGTCATGGCATATCTAGATGACATACTTATTGTGGGCAAAACTTTGGAATTGGCCAAACAAACTGTAACAGCCACAAAACAGTTATTTGAAAAACTGGGGTTTATTATCCATCCAGTTAAATCTAAATTAACGCCTTCCACTACTATGGACTATTTGGGGTTCACCATTGACTCAGTTCACATGTCGGTGACTTTGCCAAAGGGAAAGGCTATAGACTTAATAGAGGCTTGCAATAACCTCATTGACATCAGTAACCGTCCATCAAATTGGTAGCAAAAGTAATTGGCAAAATGGTGGCTGCTTTTCCAGCCACACAATTTGGACCTTTACATTACCAAAATTTACAGAGAGCAAAAATACAAGCATTCAAAATCAATGCTGGTCATTTTGACAGACCAATGAAGCTACCAATCAAAGCTATAATGGAACTAAAATGGTGGACAGATAACATTTGGCTTTGTTTCAATCCAATCATTATCAGCAACCCTTCTATGGTGCTACAAACTGATGCCAGTGCACTTGGTTAGGGTGCCACCAATTCCATCTCCAGCTGTGAAGGTAGATGGACAGCTCAGGAGGCATCATTATTACTAACACTGGGCATAAACTACCTACAAATGTTGGGTGCATTCTATGGCCTAAAGTCATATTTTATTGGGTCATATCACCAGCATGTTAGACTACAGATTGACAATACCACCGTGGTAGCATATATCAACCACATGGGTGGAAACAAATCAACATCATGTGACAATCTTACTAATACAATTTGGCAGTGGTGTATCCAGAGAGAGATTTGGATATCAGCTACTTACCTACCAGGTAAACTAAATTTAGTGGCAGACACCAGGTCACGCAAATTTAATGAAAACACTGAATGGATGTTGAATAAAAAGTATTTGCTGATATTACAGCACGATATGGAACACCATATATCGATCTATTCGCATCCAGGCTTAATCACCAGTTATCAAATTATGTTTCATGGGAACCAGACCCTGGGGCAGTGGCGACAGATACATTTTTGCTGCATTGGGGGGAAATTGTTTATTTATGCATTCCCTCCTTTCTGCCTCATCAGTTGGGTATTAAGGAAAATACAGCAGGACTCTGCGTCTGGTATTTTGGTAGTACCCGATTGGCCTACTCAACCATGGTTCCCAGTGATAATGAACATGGTATTAGAACCATGTATCACCATCCCGAATAGACCAGACTTGTTGGTTCATCCCGTAACAAGGGATAGCCACCTATGCCATAACTATTTGAATTTATTAATTTGTAGAGTTTAAAAATACCTCCACTACAGCTGGGACTGACGGACCGAACAGTGAATATGATTTTGTCGGCCCAAAGACAGTCCACCAAAAAACAGTATCTGGTCTATATCAGGAAGTGGGAGTTGTATTGTAACAAAAACAGCATCACCTACAGAGATATGAACATCTCGTCTGTTCTGGAATACCTGGCAGGCCTCCATTATGATGAGGGACTCAGTTATAGTGCCATCAACTGCGCCAGAAGTGCCTTATCGACTTATCTACGGCAAGGAACAGAGCGTCACTCTGTTGGAACTCACCCACTGGTAACAAAACTTATGAGGGGATTTTTAATACCAATCCCCCCAAAGAACCAGGTACTCCCAAATATGGGATGTGAGTATTGTCCTGAAGATGCTCAGGAATTGGTCTCCAGCAACAGCTCTGTCCCTACATAGACTGACATTAAAAACAGTCATGCTAATGGCATTGGTCACGGCACAAAGTGTACAGTCATTACATAAATTAAGACTGGACAACATGACTTCTTCATCTGAAAACATTACGGTTCATATTTATGAATTAGTGAAACAGAACAGACAGGGATCAGTGTGCCTCAATATTGAATTTAGGTCTTACCTAACAGATAATCATCTCTGTATAGTAAAATATTTGTCGTTATATATGGAGAAAATGAAAATCATCAGAGGCAATGAGACGGCACTTTTAGTCAGCCATAAGCAACCACACAAAAAAGTGGTGGTCCAGACCATCTCAAGATGGCTGAAACAGGTTCTAACACAGGCTGGGGTGGATACTAATATTTTAAATCTCATTCCACCAGGGCTGCAGCTACATCGGCAGCTATGCAGTTGGATGTACCAATGGACCAAATCCTCAAGGCAGCAGGATGGTCAGGGAAAAAAACACTTCAACTATTTTATCATAAACCAGTCATTAAACCTGGAACATTTGCAGAAATAATTTAAGTTCTGTAATTTAATTACCCCATAAATAGGAGCTATAATTTGTGTTAATCAATTCATGAATTTCAATGTCGGATTCATGTCTAAAATATGTTGACACAATTCCTCCTACAGTCGTTAAGGCAGATGTGATGCATGGACTCGTTTCCACGGCATGAAATCACAGAGCTTTGAAATCTTCACGTAGTCACTCATGTGACTCCGAAATAAAATAGTAAGATTAAATGAGAACTTACCAGTTTGAAGTTTGATCATTATTTTATGAGGAGTACGTTGAGGGAATACGTGCCCTCCGCTCCCACCCATGATCATATACTCAATTGGTATTTCTTTCTCTAATCTTACTATGTTTAAGTCATTACAGTTATCTGTGATTTCACACCGCTGCTTTGAAGAATGACATGCATGCGTCCTGGCGGGGTTCTTCACGTATTCCCTCAACGTACTCCTCATAAAATAATGATCAAACTTTTAACTGGTAAGTTCTCGTTTAATCTTACTATTTACTCCTGTAGCACTCCTACAGAAGACCAGTAGCAGGCCTTCCAGCCTCACTTAAATCTCTGTCAGATGAGACAGAGATTCACATGCAGCTCGTCAAACCTCATCTACTGCATTCAGTGCTCCAGAGTGGCCTCCTTTACATCAGTGAGATCAAACATAAACTTGCTGAGCGTTTGCCCAATGCTTGTGCTTGGTCCGCGTAGACTTGCAGGATCTCCTGGTTACTAGCTACTTTAAATCACCTTCCCATTCTCATACTTACCTCTCTGTCTTGGGCTTTGTCCATCGCCAGAGTGAAGCCACATGCAAACTAAAGCACCAGCACCTCATATTCTGCTTGGGTAGCTGACAACCCAACAGCATGAACATTGAAGTTAAACATAAATTGCTGCAGTAACTCAGCGGGACAAGCAACATCTCTGGATGGTAGGAATGGGTGACATTTCAGGTCGAGACCCTTCTTCAGTCTGAGTTACTCCAGTATTTTGTGTCTATCTTTGGTGTAAACCAGCATATGCAGTTTCTTCCTATACTGTATGAACATTGAATTTTCCAATTTCAGGGTAACTTCCCCCCTACCCCCCTTTTTCACCCCCCCCCCCTCCCCCCCTTTCCCCCCCCTCCCCTTTCTCCTCCTCTCTTCCCTTTGGCCCAATGGAGTGCACACCCACGTCCCATTCTCCTGTCACCCCTTTCCCTTTTCCCCCTCTCCTCTTCCACCAATATCCCCTCCTCTGGCATCACATTTCACCTCTTTTCCCAATATCTTACATACCTTTGACTATTTTTAACATTACTTTTTTCCACATATCTGCCATTCAACCCCCCCCCCCCCCCCCCCCACCTACATCCATCCACCCCTTACCATGCTTTGACTCACTCCTTCCTCTTTTCCAGCTTTCTCCCCATTACTCCAAATAATCAAATAAAGGTCCCAACCTGAAAATAGCTATCTATTTCCTCCAGAGTTTCTGCCTAACTCGCTGAGCTGTTCCAGCACTTTGTGTTCTGGTAACATATTTCTCTATATCTCTTTAGAGACTCCCTTGTATTTATATAAATAGAGGCTAGAACTACAGGTATGTGCAATACTCCAGAGTCTAACCAGTGTTTACACTCATTCAGCATCGCTTTCTGTTTTTCAATTGGATCTCACCAGAAATGAATTTCAGTGCTTGCTTTACTTTTGGCAATTGTTTTAACAGTCACTGATCTGTATTTTTGACCTCTCAATCTACTTTTTCCCCTGCCCATTTAAACTATTATCCAAGCATTTTGCAGCCTCCCATGCTTCCTTCTAAATGCATAAACATGTACCTATTAGCATTGAAATTCATTTGACAATTAAACAGCCATTAAGCATGTTTAGTCCAGACTTTTGTATTCTCTCATGGTCTTTTAAGGTATTAATTATTGACATGTTGATGTCTACAATCTGTCCAACCTAATCTTTGTTTTCTACTTTGTTTCTTCGTTTCTGTAGATTGTTAATTGCAATGGTCTCAGCGGTAATTCTTCTGGGGAAAGTAATTTAGCATTTTACCCACAATAAGTAGCTATGTTTAATCCTATGCCTGATGTTCAGTTTTCCAATTGGTTTATTGTCCATTCCACATGGTTTAAATTGTCAACATACAGTATTTAACATAAGTCTCTAAGAGCAAGAGACAGGGAATTACAGATGCTGAGATCTTCAGCAGCACATAAAGTGCTGGAGTAATCAGAGGATCAGGCAGCATCTATGGAGGGAATGGATACATGATGTTTCAGTAGAGAGTCTTCTTTAGTTTGAAGGTGAGTTTGCCACTTTTTATCTTTAAGAGCACTTGACTTGCTGTATCCTACAAGGGTTCACATCTTCCTCTGTTTTAGACTGGCAGGAAACAATCAACTGAAAATCTTTCTCCAGTAATGTAAATTTCCATAAACCGATGATTGTTCTTGCATTTTGACCTTAGTCCTGCACGTAAAATGTAATATGCTAGTCAAGAAAAGGCAAATACATGACATTTACTTTATTACCTTTGTGTACTTTTTTATTATGTCATCATACGTTTAAACACATTTATGAGATACATTTTAATCTAATGTTTCAATCTTAACTGTTTCTCTCCCCTGTTGTACAGTGTGATGCTGGTTATTTCCAATATTTTCTGTTTTATTTCAGATTTTTTGTATCTGTGTCATTTTACTTTTGGAGTCATAAAGACTTACCATTTGGTGACATTTCAGGTTTGGATCCTTCTTCGGATTTTCTCCAGAGACGCTGCCTGATCCATTGAGTTACTCCAGAATTCTGTGTCTAAATGTAATCTTTAATCTCTGTCTGCATCCCTGAAAAGGTGGTGGAAACAAATTCTGTAGTAACTTAAAAAAAAAGCCATTTGAATAAAGATTTGAGGGAAAAGTGTGCCAGAGCTTTGAAGAAGGAACAGAAGAAAGGCTCTAATTGCACGATTTTCAAATAGCTAGTTCATTGGCTATATAATCCTCTACCGGCCTTTAAAAATCTGACATTGGTAGTAAAATTCTCAGTAAATCAGCAAAAGTAAGTTAAGGTGAATGTGCCAGTATATATCCTTGGTAATGAGAAGCGTGGTACTGTTGCACAATATACGTCCTGTTGTGATGTAATTTAAAGTCAGAACATGGAGTCTGTGAAGAATGTTTAGTTTAGTTTAGTTTAGTATAGTTTAGTTTAGTTCAGTTTATTGTCATGTGTACTGAGGTACAGTGAAAAGCTTCTGTTGTGTGCTAACCAGTCAGCGGAAAGACAATATATGATTACAATCGAACCATTCACAGTATGAAGATACGTGATAAGAGAATAACCTTTAGTGCAAGATAAAGCCAGTAAAGTCCGATCAAAGATAGTTTGAGGTACTCCAAATTAGGTGGATAGTAGTTCAGGACTGCTCTCTGGTTGCGGTAGCATGGTTCATTTGTCTGAAAACAGCTGGGAAGATACAGTCCCTGAATCTGGAGTTGTGCATTTTCACACTTCTATACATTTTGCCAGAGTGGCCAGGGTGCGACTTGTCCTTGATTTTGTTGCTGGCCTTGCCGGGGCAGTGTGAGGTATAAATGGAATTAATGGAAAGTGTTGGGTTGTGTGACGGTCTGGGCTGCATCCACAATTCTTTGCAATTTCATGTGGACATGGATGGAGCAGTTCCCATACCAAGCCGTGATGCATCCCAATAAAAAAAGCATTTCTAGGGTACATCTGTTTATAAAGCTCTTTGTGAGAGTTGTTGGGGACATGCTGAACCTCTAAGGAAATAGAGGCGTTCATCAATTGGATATGCAATGGAAGACTGGATATGCAATGGAAGACTGGATATGCAATGGAAGATGGATATGCAATGGAAGATGGATATGCAATGGAAGACATTTAAAGACTGCATGGATGAACTACAAAAATTGTTCATCCCAGTTTGGCAAAAGAATAAATCAGGGAAGGTAGTACATCCATGGATAACAAGGGAAATCAGGGATAGTATCAAAGCGAAGGATGATGCGTACAAATTAGCCAGAAAAAGCAGCATACCGGAGGACTGGGAGAAATTCAAAGACCAGCAGAGGAGGACAAAGGGCTTAATTAGGAAAGGAAAAATAGATTATGAAAGAAAACTGGCAGGGAACATAAAAACTGACTGCAAAAGGTTTTATAGATATGTGAAAAGAAAGAGATTAGTTAAAACAAATGTAGGTCCCTTGCAGTCAGAAACAGGGGAGTTGATCATGGGGAACAAGGATATGGCGGACCAATTGAATAACTACTTTGGTTCCGTCTTCACTAAGGAAGACATAAATAATTTGCCGGAAATAGCAGGGGACCGCGGGTCAAAGGAGTTGGAGGAATTGAGTGAAATCCAGGTTAGCCGGGAAGTGGTGTTGGGTAAATTGAATGGATTAAAGGCCGATAAATCCCCAGGGCCAGATAGGCTGCATCCCAGAGTACTTAAGGAAGTAGCTCCAGTAATAGTGGATGCATTAGTAATAATCTTTCAAAACTCTTTAGATTCTGGAGTAGTTCCTGAAGATTGGCAGGTAGCAAACGTAACCCCACTTTTTAAGAAGGGAGGGAGAGAGAAAATGGGGAATTACAGACCAGTTAGTCTAACATCGGTAGTGGGAAAACTGCTAGAGTCAGTTATTAAAGATGGGATAGCAGCACATTTGGAAAGTGGTGAAATCATTGGACAAAGTCAGCATGGATTTACGAAAGGTAAATCATGTCTGACGAATCTTATAGAATTTTTCGAAGATGTAACTAGTAGCGTGGATAGGGGAGAACCAGTGGATGTGGTGTATCTGGACTTCCAGAAGGCTTTTGACAAGGTCCCACATAAGAAATTAGTATACAAACTTAAAGCACAAGGCATTGGGGGTTCAGTATTGATGTGGATAGAGAACTGGCTGGCAAACAGGAAGCAAAGAGTAGGAGTAAACGGGTCCTTTTCACAATGGCAGGCAGTGACTAGTGGGGTACCCCAAGGCTCAGTACTGGGACCCCAGCTATTTACAATATATATTAATGATCTGGATGAGGGAATTGAAGGCAATATCTCCAAGTTTGCGGATGACACTAAGCTGGGGGGCAGTGTTAGCTGTGAGGAGGATGCTAGGAGACTGCAGGGTGACTTGGATAGGCTGGGTGAGTGGGCAAATGTTTGGCAGATGCAGTATAATGTGGATAAATGTGAGGTTATCCATTTTGGTGGCAAAAACAGGAAAGCAGACTATTATCTAAATGGTGGCCAATTGGGAAAGGGGGAGATGCAGCGAGACCTGGGTGTCATGGTACACCAGTCATTGAAGGTAGGCATGCAGGTGCAGCAGGCAGTAAAGAAAGCGAATGGTATATTAGCTTTCATTGCAAAAGGATTTGAGTATAGGAGCAGAGAGGTTCTACTGCAGTTGTACAGGGTCTTGGTGAGACCACACCTGGAGTATTGCGTACAGTTTTGGTCTCCAAATCTGAGGAAGGACATTATTGCCATAGAGGGAGTGCAAAGACGGTTCACCAGACTGATTCCTGGGATGTCAGGACTGTCTTATGTAGAAAGACTGGATAGACTTGGTTTATACTCTCTAGAATTTAGAAGATTGAGAGGGGATCTTATAGAAACTTACAAAATTCTTAAAGGGTTGGACAGGCTAGATGCAGGAAGATTGTTCCCGATGTTAGGGAAGTCCAGGACAAGGGGTCACAGCTTAAGGATAAAGGGGAAATCCTTTAAAACCGAGATGAGAAGAACTTTTTTCACGCAGAGAGTGGTGAATCTCTGGAACTCTCTGCCACAGAGGGTAGTTGAGGCCAGTTCATTGGCTATATTTAAGAGGGAGTTAGATGTGGCCCTTGTGGCTAAGGGGATCAGGGGGTATGGAGAGAAGGCAGGTACGGGATACTGAGTTGGGTGATCAGCCATGACCATATTGAATGGCGGTGCAGGCTCGAAGGGCCGAATGCCTACTCCTGCACCTAATTTCTATGTTTCTATGTTTTCTATCAAGATGAATTGCCAATTAATCCACAGAATTAGTACCAGCATGACCAACATTACCTCCCAAGATGGCAGGCTATGTCATCTAAACAGCTAAAACCAGTAGAAAATTGGGGAGATCAGTATTTTGCTCAGCTGCCTGGGGTGATGTTGAACAATCATTGGACTTGATGTTGAGCTTTGGGGTCGAAGGGGGTCATGGGATGAAAGTGACTCCTATTAAACCACAACTGGAAGGTATAACATGGAGCCAACATTTTCAGGGATCAATATTCCTTGTGGAGATAGGGACCAGCATCATCCGTGCTAGTCTGCCAGATATTCTTCAGTACTATGCCATGGAATGCGACCAGGGATTGTGGCCAATTGCCTTTAATGGTCATTGAGCTCTGGTGCATGTTTCTGAGACCATCTAGCAATTGCTTGAAGACATTCCTCTGGCACATTCAGTTCTCACTGCCGTCCAAAGATCCCATTGACCTGAAATTTCCCCTATGGCTACCTCTCTCTCCAACAGACATACAGTAGTGTTTTGGATCCTGTTGATGGAGATGACGTATATAGGGAATTGAATAAGAGCCAAGTTCGAGGCACTATGATTGCCTCTGCTGCACAGGAGGAGGAGTAAAATGGTGAGAGATCTAACGTGAGATTCCCTTGTAAAGAGACTGCTTTTCTGTGGCTCTAGGTGTGACTCCAGGGTTTGACCCTCTAATTCCTGGTCTGAGGACAAGTTTGTAAGTAAATGGCTGCAGAGCATTCTGAAAGAGGAGAGTGAAAAATGAATGGTCATGGTACTTTTATCAAAATATTAATATATATATATATATATATATTGTGTGCTTTTGGAGTGCAGATGCATGCTTTTATCAGCTGTGAAAACATTTCTGAGAAATTTATAAACTGGACGATTTACATTGTATGGGATCTTACTGGGCTGGGGAGAAAGAGCTTCCTTAAGGAAGGTCATGTTTGAAGAGATCATTCAAGTTGGGAGCGAGTTTCATAGGTAGACAAGCATAGAAACATTAATCCAACTCTTTCCTTTGTCACGCAGCTTGAACAGCTCAGGGCTTGTATTACATTTATATTTTCGCTTCAGTTTTCCAGTCTTGTTAAATTATTCAGCACTTCAGAACAACATAGGTGCAGCATTCAGAGTTCACAGGCTGGTAGTTCGCTCAGTATGGTTACAGTTTAGTGATTGGCACCAGAATTCATAACCATGAAACTCTCACAGAAAGGGTAGCTGCTTATTGGAAAGGGAAAGTAGACAAAAAACTGGAGAAACTCAGCGGGTGAGGCAGCATCTTTGGAGTGAAGGAAATAGGCAACGATTCCAAATCGAGACCTTTCTTCAGACTGATGTGAGGGTACGGGGGGTTGGGGGCGGAAAGAAGAAAGGAAGTGCCGGAGACAGTGGGCTGAGGGAGAGCTGGGAAGGGGAGGAGAAAGCAGGGATTAGCTAAAATTGGAGAAGTCAATGTTCACACTGCTGGGGTGTAAACTGCCCAAGTGAAATATGAGGTGCTGCGGAATGAGATTCGGAATGGGAGGGGGAGTTGAAGTGCGGATCCACCAGGAGGTCAGGTTGGTTATTGCGAACTGAGCGGACGTGTTGGGCGAAGTGATCGCCAAGCCTACGCTTGGTCTCACCGATGTAGAGCAGCTGACACCTAGAGCAGCGGATGCAATAGATGAGGTTGGAGGAGGTGCAGGTGAACCTCTGCCTCCCCTGGAAAGATTGCTTGGGTCCTTGAATGGAGTCAAGAGGGGAGGTAAAGCGACAAGTGTAGCATTTCCTGCAGTTGCAAGGGAAAGTGCCAGGAGAGGGGGTGGTTTGGGTGGGAAGGGACGAATGGACCAAGGAGTTACGGAGGGAGTGGTCTCTGCAGAAAGCAGACAGGGAAGGAGATGGGAAGATGTGGGCAGTGGTGGGATCCCGTTGGAGGTGGCGAAAATGTCGGATGATTATATGTTGTCTGTGACGGCTGGTAGGGTGGAAGGTGAGGACAAGGGGGACTAGTTGTGAGTGGGGGGGGTGGGGAGTGAGAGCAGAGTTATGGGGTATAGAAGTCCCCTGGTGAGAGCCTCATCTATAAAGGAAGAGGGGAACCCTGTTTCCTGAAGAATGATGACATTGTCGATGCCCTGGTGTGGAACACCTCATCCTGGGTGCAGATGCGACATAAACAGAGGATTTGGGAGTAGGGGATGGAGTCCTTACAGGAAGTAGGGTGGGCCGAAGTGTAGTGCAGATAGCCATGGGAGGCAATGGGTTTATAGTAGATGTCGGCCAGAGTCTATCACCTGCGATGGAGATAGTGAGGTCTAGAAATGGTAGGGAGATGTCGGAAATGGTCCAGGTGTATTTGAGTGCCAGATGGAAGTTAGTGGTGAAATGGATGAAGTCAGTGAGTTGTGTGTGGGTGCCGGAGGTAGCACCAATGCAATCGTCGATGTAGCGGAGGTTGAGTTCTGGGAAAGCCATGGTACGCCTCGAACAAAGATTGTTCGACATACGCTACTAAGAGGCAGGCATAGCTTGGGCCCATGCACGTGCCCATAGTTACGCCTTGTATTTGGAGGAAATAGGAGGAGTCAAATGAAAAGTTGTTAAGGGTAAGGACCAGCTCCGCTAGGAGGAGGAGTGTATCAGTAGACGGGGATTGGCTGGTTCTGCGGTCGAGAAAGAAACGGAGGGCTTTAAGACCCTCCTGGTGGGGGATGGAGGAGTAGATTGGACATCCATGGTGAAGATGAGGGAGTGGGGGCCTGGAAAACTGAAGCCATGGAGTAGACGAAGAGTGTGTGAGGTGTCTTGAACATCGGTAGGGAGGGATTTAACCAGGGGAGATAGGATGTAGTTGAGGTATGTGGAAATAAGTTCGGTGGGGCACGAACAGGCAGAAACAATGGGCCTTCGAGGACAGTCAGTTTTGTGGATTTTGGGGAGCAGGTAAAATCGGGCCATGCAGTGCTGGGGAACAATGAGATTTGAGGCTTGGGAGGGCAGGGAGCCAGAGTTGATGAAGTCAGTGATGTTGCTGGAGATAGTGGCCTGGTGCTCGTCTGTGGGGTCATGGTCCAAGGATCAGTAGGAGGAGGTGTCTGAGATTGGCGCGTGGCCTCAGCCTTGGAGAGATCAGCGAGCCAGACTACCCTTGTCGGCGGGATTGATGTCTGGGTTGTTGCGGAGTGAGTGGATGGCTGTACGTTCAGGGGGGGAGGGAAAGGTTAGAGTGAGACAGGGGAGTGGAGAAGTTGAGGCGGTTGATGTCCCGCCGGTAGTTTAAAATAAAAAGGTCTAAAGCTGGAAGATGGCCATGAGGGGGAGTCCAAGAGGAGGGAGTCCGTTGGAGGAGGATGAAGGGGTTCATCACTTGAAGAGTGCTTTGAGGCGGAGGCGACGGAAGAAGAGCTCCACATCGTGGCGGGCGTGGAACTCATTGAGGTGGGGACGGAGGGGAACAACGGTGAGGCCTCTGCTGAGGACAGACCACTCTGTATCAGAGAGGGGAAGGTCAGGGGGGATGGTGAACACACGGCAAGGATGGGGGTTGGGGCCGTAGGAAGGCAGGTGAGTGGACTGAAGTCGAGGCGATGTCTGGTGGGGGGGTGGTGGGTGGTCAGGGAGGAAGGGATTATGAGGACTATAGTGTAGGTGGGGAAGAGCTGGGGCCACATGGTTTGAGGGGGAAGGGGAAGACCCAGTGGAACAACCACTGAGGTTCCCTGTGTTAAGGGGACTAGTACTATTGGAAAGGGATATTGGTTGCCTCACTGCAATTGAGTGTAATGGCATCAGCTCTGAAGAATCTCCACTGTGTCCAGGACAAGTCTTGAAGTGCACATCCTCAACATTCATTCTGTCCACCACTACCACTGGTGCACAGTGATTGCAGACCGCATCATTTACAAAATGTACTGCAGATACACCCCCAAGCTGGTCCAAACAGCACGTCCTGAAGCAAACAAGAGGGACAAGGGTGGCATTAGGACCTTCCTCAAATTAGGAAGAAGATCACCATCTGAAGCAGTCCAGTCTGAAGAAGAGTCTCAACCTGAAACGTCACCCATTCCTTCTCTCCAGAGATGTTGCCTGTCCCGCTGAGTTACTCCAGCATTTTGTCTCTATCTTCTTTTTAAACCAGCATCTGCAGGTCACATGCAGTCCTTACATGGAAATCTATTTCCATTCTGTCAGTATTGTTGCCAATAAATTCTGGAATTATTCCCTGTCCAGTTTATCAATCAGATGTGTGTAAAAATATTCAGATTGTGCTTATTGCTCCCACAAACTATGTTCACAAGGACTTGCCTTCACCACAATGCTGGTTTGTGTGGGATGTATGTGCACTCTTGCCTCTAAGTCCGGGACACGAGACTGGACCCTGGGTAAATAACCTAGCTCAGCGCATCTGGAAGATGCAGATGATAAATATCAGAATTAAAGTATGGGAAATAATCAGAAGGCAACAACTATGAAGAGAAATTTAATTATTGTTTCAAGTTGATGACATTTCATCCGAAAGCTGCTATTGATTATTTCTGTAATTTCCTTTTGAAGCCATTTAAACTAACTACATTTCTGGAGGCCGTGTCAAAGTCCTCTCTGCCCTTTTGGATGGATGCAAAAGATCTGATTTACGACAAGTAGCGAGTATTCCCTGGTGTTCTGTCTAATAGATATCTTCCAAGAGAACAAAACAATTATTATTTGTTTGTGAATTTGCAGATGGATTTCGCACTTTATATGAGTGTCTGCAGTTCAAGAGCACATTGTGAATGCTACAATAGAAATGTGATGCTTTATTAATGATAGGAATTAACAATGCCAAGCATATGCCCATTAATTTACAAGAGAGTTGTGAATTCTCAATTGGAACAGAAATGGGCTATTTAAACCCACTCATCCCACTGTGTCCACGAGCTCAGAAGGTATTTTTTATTTGTGAGGTGCTGGCAAGGCCAACTTCAAAGTCTGTTGATAGAGGATTAGGTGACCGTCATTTAAACTGAGGTGTGGAGAATCTCTTTCCTCACAGAGAGTAGTGAATCTCCGAGGGAGTAGTTACATTTTGGAAAGGTCAGGTAATTGATGTATTCAAGAGAGAGTTGGATATAGCTCTCTATAGGGCTAACAGAATCAAGGGATATAGGGAGAAAGCAGGAACGTGGTACTGATTCCGATGATTATCCGTTCATATTGAATGGCGGTGCAGGCACGAAGGAGCAAATGGGCTACTCTTGCACCTATTTTCTATGTTTCTATGTTTCTATGTTTGAGGGACCAAGCGGCTGGTGTGGAAGAGAAAAAACATGGGACAAATTATCCATGTTCACTACAATTTTCAAGATGCCAATGGTGGGAGGGAAACTGGAAGCCCGGTGGCTGTGGATGGCCTGTGAACTCATCTTCCACGATCACAGAAAATAGCCCACTGTCTCGTGGTCAGTTTAGGAAGATCTATGGTGTGCCACAGGCAGTGGCGGACTGGGTCTAAAAATATTGGTTGCCAGGAGACAAAGGGGGCCCACTTCATCAGGGGCCCACTTGATATAGGGGGCCCACTTCATCAGGGGCCCACTTGCCATCGGGACATCCTGGCCTATCCACCACTGGCCACAGGAACATGGCGACTTCATTGCACAGACGCCAAAGGGTGCCCATGGGACATTGTAGCCAGTGGGGTTACAGGGCCACAAGTCTTGGTGTAGGACTGAGATAACGAGGCAGTTACTGGAGGACCTACAGCAGCCGGGTGAGCGAGCAGATATAGAGCAGCCTGCCACAGCTGCATGGAGCGGTGGAAGCCATGAAAGGAACTGATAGCATAGTGGTGGGCCAAGCCGACCATTACATTATCAATATCCCCACACTGATCCAACGCCACCTGCAGTGCAAAAATAGGAAATGCAGATCTGCTAGGCCAAGATCAGATGATATTTTTTAGCATTACTCCAGCACCTTGTGTCAACGTTACATATCCATGTTTTCCAGAGATGCTGCAAGACCCCACTGAGTTACCCCAGCACTTTGTGTCCTTACTGTCATCATAATTTAGATTAGTTTAGAGATACAGTGTGGAAACAGGCCCTTCAGCCCATCAAGTCCACACCGACCAATGATCACCTGGGCACTGGTTCTATCCTACACATTTATGACAATTTACAGAAGCCAATTAACCTATAAACCGGCACGCCTTTGGAGTGTGGGTAGAAACTGGAGTACTTAGATAAAACCCACGCGGTCACAAGGACAACCTAAAACTCCGTACAGACAACACCCATAGTCAGGATGGATTCTGGGTCTCTGATGATGTAAGGCAGTAACTCTACCATTGAATCACTGTGCCACCCTGCCATGCTTTGTCTTGCCTCTCCTCTCTCCTGGCTTTCATTCCATATCTCCCCCTATAATCATTCAGTCTGAAGAACTCGCAGAACTGGGTCTCTGCGCATCCCTCTGCAATCGGATCCTCGACTTCCTCATTCACGGACCACAGTCTGTTCGTATTGGTGGAAATGTGTCAGCCTCGATAACAATCAGCACGGGAGCACCTCAAGGCTGCGTGCTCAGCCCCCTGCTGTACTCACTCTATACTCATGACTGTGTAGCCAGTCACAGTGCAAACTCCATCATCAAGTTCGCTGACGACACCACTGTTGTGGGACTTATCACTGATGGGGATGAGTCAGAGTATAGAAGAGACATCGAGTAATTGTCCATAAGGTGCCAGCGCTATAACCTGGCCCTCAACACCAGCAAAACCAAGGAACTGATTGTGGACTTTGGAAGGAGTAGGATGGGGACCCACAGCCCCATTTATATCAACGGGTTGATGGTTGAAAGGGTCAAGGCCTTCAAATTCCTGGGCGTGCACATCTCCGAAGATCTTTCCTGGTCCGAGAACATCAATGCAATTATCAAGAAAGCTCATCAGTGCCTCTACTTACTGAGAAGATTGCGGAGAGTCGATTTGTCAAGGAGGACTCTCTCTAACTTCTACAGGTGCACAGTAGAGGGCATGCTGACCGGTTGCATCGTGGCTTGGTTCGGCAACTTGAGCGCCCTGGAGAGGAAAAGACTACAAAAAGTAGTAAACAGTGCCCAGTCCATCATCGGCTCTGACCTTCCTTCCATCGAGGGGATTTTCGCAGTCGCTGCCTCAAAAAAGCTGGCAGTATCATCAAAGACCCACACCATCCTGGCCACACACTCATCTCCCTGCTACCTTCTGGTAGAAGGTACAGGAGCCTGAAGACTGCAACGACCAGGTTCAGGAATAGCTACTTCCCCACAGCCATCAGGCTATTAAACCTGGCTCGGACAAAACTCTGATTATTAATAACCCATTATCTGTTATTTGCACTTTATCAGTTTATTTATTCATATGTGTATATATTTATATCATGGTATATGGACACACTTATCTGTTTTGTAGTAAATGCCTACTATGTTCTGTGTGCTGAAGCAAAGCAAGAATTTCATTGTCCTATACAGGACACATGACAATAAACTCACTTGAACTTGAACTTGAACTTGAACTTGAACGTTCACGACCCGAAACTTCACCTATTTATGTTCCCTTAGGATGCTGCTGAGTAACCTGTTGAGTTGCGCCAACACTTTGTGTCTGTCTTTGATACTTTCAGAGACTTGGAAGATGCAAGATGCTGCTGGAGCATGTTTGCTATTTGGGTGCCATTCCAGAAGAGCATCTATTGTTGTTCACTATAATCTTTCCACTCTTTTACTCTTTCATTATTGTACTTCTGGTCTGAATTGACGAGATAGCACACAAAACAAAGCTTTTCGCTGTATCTCCGTATACATGATAATAACAAATTAAACTAAATGGTAGGTAGGCTTCGGGGATTGTGTGGCCAATTTTCTTGTACTTTTACCTCCAATCCATCAGCAAACTGTGTTGTTTGTTGGGTCACATCAAACTATATTATTATTGGCCTGGCTCTCACTGAGGCCAGACCAAGTCAGGACATAATATTTTCCCCGCAAATGTAATTAGAGAACCTCTATCAAGAGGCAAGAGAGTCAGGTCAAGAGTGTTTAATTGTCACATACACTGGCAACGGAACAATGAAATTCTTACTTGTTGCAGCTGTACAAGCCTATTAACTGAATAACACAAGCATAAATATACAATAATTGTAAGGACATAAATAATCAGTACTACTAATTAACCAGACCACAATAGTACACATTGCGACCAAAACAAAATCCACAATAAATCATAGTTGTTGCTGTGGGTATGTGGTTATATTTGTGCAGTGTTCAAGAGTCTGATGGTTGATGGGAAAAAGCTCATTCTGAACCTGAAGTTCAAAGTTCTTAGGCTCCTGTGTACCCTTTTTTCGATGGTAGTAGTGAGATGACAGCATGGCAGGGGGATGGGGATGTGAGTCTGACAATGTTATCTGCCTTTTTGAAATAGCACCTCCTGCAGATTCCTTTGATGGTGGGAAATCAGTACCTGTAATGGACCGGGCAGTGTCTGTCACTTTTTTTGCAGCATCCTTCGTTCCCAGGCATTTGAGTTACTGAACCAGGTCATAACACAACCAGGCCATCACTGTGCTCTCTACTGTACAACTTTAGACGTTCAATAGAGTGTTTGGCGACATTCAAAATCCCCTTAATCGTCCAAGGAAGTAGAGGCATTGATGAGCTTCTTTGTGATCACATCAATGTACAGGCCCAGAACACAACTTCTACACATCAGAACACATCACTATGCCCTGGCATCTAAAGATATTGACTCTCTTCACCGCAGTTCCATTGGTCCTTGGCTTTCCCTCCTGAATTCAACAATCAGCTTCTTGGTCTTGCTGATGTTGAGAGTGAGAGCAAGATTGTTGTTTTGGCACCATTCAGTCAGATTATCAATCTGATCAATATCAGTTTCATGTTCCAGATTTATTTTATTAACTGATATAAGTTCCCCTAGTGCAATGTTAGGATTTCAACGCAAAGCTCCGAATTGCTGATAATTGGATTATTTAATTAAATATATCTGGAATAATAAGCTAGTTTCAATAATTGTGACCAGGGAATTATTGGAATGTCATTAAAAACCCACCTGATTCACTTGGGTCCTTGGAGAAAGGAATGTTGCTGATGTTTATCCCTCCGCCTACAAACCATATCAAGTTACAGAATTCAGACAGTAGCTGTCCTAAGGTGAGAGACTCTAAACATCTACTGCAATGTCTTTGAGACCCGGTTAGTCGGGTCATTGGGGGTTAAAAGAAAATGCTGCCTTGCCAACAATAGTCACATCATGAAAACAGACGCATGAAGAAAAACCTTGCATTACATCACAAGGTACCTGGAATTGCACACAAGCCTCCTGCTCACACTGGCTGATTGTTTTACCCTTGTATTTTAATCAATGCTGACTGTGAGCTGAAATTAGATGTTGCAACTTGGTTCTAAATCTAATTCTTTTACTGCAATATCTCCCAACTATCCTGATGGAGATTGTCAGATGGGGCATTTCCAGGTGTGATGAGAAAGCCACAGGAAAGCGGAGGATGACGTCGCCCGAGGGGCTGCAATAGCTCTTCCTTAGCAAGATATTAATTTGATGTTGTCACTTAGGAAATGAAAGCTTGTCCATTGCTAATGAGATTTTGAAGTAATGAATGACAGCAGAAAGGATACCACTGAGATTACACAGTGATTTGAAGCCGTACAAAGCACGGCAGCACTTCAATTGTTCCAGGGAGAATACCTAAACTTTTAAGAGGAGAGTAAATCGTGAATTCATGGCAGTAGTTTGCATTATTAGATTGTATTTGTTGTTAAAGCTGTGCCCCTATCCTTTTATAATCTCCATAAATCACTTTGCACCCGATATATCATTTGATTTGGAATATTTTATATCACACCAGGGGAAGAAAAAGACACTTCAGCATAACAGTGCTAAATAATTATTTTTTTATGTGACTCTCATGATAAGAGATGTGGGCAGCGATTGTGGTTTTAATTACTATCTAAACCACCTTGTGTGAAGTTATGGGCCATTCCCACAGGCGACTTTTTAGGCGATTGCATGAGACTATGCAGTCACCACATGGTCGCCTCATGTTCGCGGGTAGATGCCGAGGAGTCGCCTTCATGGTTGTGAAGAGTTCCCACATTCTGGGAACTAATCGCGGCCTCATTATGGTCGGCGTGAATTTTTCAACATGTTGAAAAATTAGCGGCGACTAGAATGAAGCCGCCAAGGAAAGTAGCGAGAATTCTCAAGCCGTAGATGTGTCGCCAGGAGGTCCTAGTGGGTTGCCAGGAGGTTGAAGGTTCTCGGAGGTTCTTCTACTTTGTAGCCGGTGCTGAACGGTGAATTTCATTGGCTCATTGGGAAAAAAAAGGTAAGCAGTAGTTTACAGAACCAAGGATAACTGACCGCTAATGTTAATGTCCACCGAGCTTCACAGCCGTGTATTTCTGGCTTCTTAAAAGTTGTCTCCACTCATTCTCCCCCTTCTCCCCCTTCTCCCCCCTCTCTCCCCTCTTTAAAAGGATTTACCGTACACTGTGCTTTAGCCGTCTTTTTACAGCGTCAACCTTCCTGTTCATCGCGATGTGTGTCTGTTTCACCTTGACTTTGCACCGTGTGAATTTTATAGACAACGCTCCCCCCGTTTGCCCTGTCCCCCATCCGCATAACAGGCTGGTGTAAGAAATGATGTGTTTGTGTGTGTTCCACTCTGACAGTTGCCATTCCACTTGGCAGTTTTTCAAGCGACTGCCGGCATTTGACAGTCGGCGGCAGTCCGCTGAAAATTCGCCTAAGTGGGATAGGTCCTTTAGGCAGAATGTTTAACCTTCTTTACTTATTATATAGAAACATAGAACATATATGCAGGAGGAGGCCATTTGGCCCTTCGAGCCAGCACCGCCATGCAATATGATCATGGCTGGTCGTCCGAAATCAGCACCCCGTTCCTGCTTTCTCCCCATATCCCTTGATTCCTTTAGCCCTAAGAGCTATATCTAACTCTCTATTGAATCCATTAGATTACAGAAGAAGGCAATTCAGCCCACCGGGTACATGCCAGCTCCTAACAGCATGATCATGTGACCATCTCCTCCCCTCTTCCTGTTCCTCTGTAGACTTTCAATTTATTCTCTCGCACATGCCCATCAACTTTGCTTTTGTTTCCATTTTGCCATTTCCTTACAGTAATAAGCAATTTTATAGAAGGCAATCAACCTTCTTTGGCATGTGTTTGGGTGGTGGGGGGGAACCAGAACACACGGAGTCAATCTATGCAGTGTTGGGTTGACTGTGCAAACTCCACAATGACAGCAACTCAATTCAAGATCATCCTTGGGCACTTGGAGTTGTGAAACAATGCTGCCAACTGCTGCATCAATGTGTTACACTGAACCCTGAGATTATCGACATTTGTTCTCAGCTGTCCAGAAATTTGCAGGTTATTCATGACAATTATATTGCTAATAAAGGTTGGCATGAAAGTCCTGCTATAATGTTGTGGTGGCTCCAAACATAATCTAATTATCTGTAATTATGGTAAACAACATTACATTTAAATCATTTTAAAATGAATATACAGTAATAACTTATTGGAAATAAATGAAAAATGTTGTACTACAGAGCTTTTTAGCCAGATTCTGTCAAATGTAATGTGCAGGAAGGAACTACAGATGCTGGTTTACATTGAAGATAGACTCAAAATGCTGGAGTAACTCAGCGGGACACGCAGTATTTCTGGATGGAAAGAATTCAATGTAAACCTATTAGTAACAAACCCATAGGTGATGTAAAGAGGCTTTGGCTGATGCAAAAAATTGTGGTCTGGAATACAGTGCCTGAAAAGGCAGAGGAAGCAGATTCATATGGAACTTTGAAATAATAATTGGATATTTACCGGAAGATGAACAATTTCCATCAATCGGATGTTCTAAAGAACCAATCCTAGCTCAAATGGTCAAACAGCTCTCTTACCTTCTGCTTTTGCCAATGGTTCATGTTAACTCCTTACATTAGGGTTGCACCAAAGGTTAGATGGTCACTAAAACTAATGTCCATGGTTACAATCACGCGCATGGAAAGCAATAATCTACTGGAAATGCAAACAAGGATCTTCAGATGCTGGTTAATATGCAAAAGGTCACCAAGTGTTGAAGTAACTCAGCCGGTCAGGCAGAATCCCTGGAGAACATGGATAGGTAATGTTTCGGGTTGACCTGTCCCACTTCAATTTTCTCATGGGATGCTGTCTGACCGGCTGAATTACTCCAACTATTGGAGGTGATTCCTACTGAAGTTGTAATGAGGTAGCCAGGTGTCCAAAGCCATAATACCAGTTTAGCATGTGTTCAGTGCCAGAAGCAATCTTGATAGAAGAATCCAAACGTGCATTAGGAATGGCTCATTAAACAGTTGACAGTAATGTAAAATGCCTACTGGCTCTCATTAAGAATTGAGCACTGTCCTTTGGAGCCCAGTTCTTTAAGACACAAGAGAGACAAGAGAGACAAGAGACATTTATTGTCACATGTACCAATTGGTACAGTGAAATTTGTGGTCACCATACAGCCATACGAATAAAATAAAGAACACAGAACACAATAGTCTTTAACATGAACATCCCCACCCAGCGGTATCAAAGTTTCTCACTGTGAGGGAAGGCACCAAAATTCAGTCCTCCTCCTCTGTTGTTCACCCATGGTCGGGGCCTGCCGAGCCCTCCATAGTCGCCGCTAAGGGTGGCCCGATGTTCAGGCCTGCTCTCCGGGATGATGGAACTCCGACGTCGGGACGGGAGAGCATCCTCAGTGGCTTGGACCTCTGAATCGGCCACTTCTTACCGGAGTCCGCGGCTCCCGAAGGCCACAGGCCAAGCTGGGTGGAGATTCAATGCTGGCGACCCTCGGCAAAGGGTCCCTGAACTCCGCGATGTTGGTTAGTGCCGCCCGCCCACGCTGGAAGCTCTGCGAACCACAGCAGCAGCAGGCCCAACACTCTGGAGTTTCAAACAGCGATCCAGATAAGGCATCGCCTGCTCCGCGATGAATCCAGTGCTGCGCCGTCGCTGTAGCTCTGGTCCAGTCTCTGGTCTCCGGCTGGAAGGGCCGCGCCAATCCAGTTGGTAGGCCGTGAGAGGGGAGTGAGGACGAGACTTGTAGAATAGTCGCTTGCTCGCCAGGAAGTGACTGGGAAACAGTTTCCCCCTTACCCTACCCCCTCCCCCACATAGAAATACTAAAAAAATCCTCCAGAACATACTTTTAACAAACTAAAAATTGAAAAAGATAGAAAAGCAAACAGACATATGCAGTGGCTGCCATCATGTGGCACCCCTAGTGGCACCAAAGATAGACACAAACAGCTGGAGTAACTCAGCGGGACAGGCAGCATCTGTGGAGAGAAGTAATGGGTGACATTTCGGGTCAAGACCCTTCTTCTGGCTGGTTAGGGATAAGGGAAACGAGAGATATAGATGGTGATGTGGAGAGATAAAGAACAATGAATGAAAGATATGCAATAAAATAACAATAATGAAGGAAACAGGCCATTCTAAGCTGTTTGTGGGGTGAAAATGAGAAGAAAGTGCGACTACGATATGAGGCTGTTCCTCCAATTTGTATTTAGCCTCACTCGGACAATTGGGGAGACCGAGGTCAGAAAGGTCTGTGTTGGAATGGGGAGGAGAATTAAAGTATACAGCAACTGGGAGATCAGGTTGGTTTGCGCGGGCTGAGTGAAGGTGTTCCGTGCCACGATCGCCCAGTCTGTGTTTGGTCTCGCCGATGTATAAGAGTCCTCATCTTGAACAACGGATACAGTAGATGAGATTGGAGGAGGGGCAAGTGAACCTCTGCCTAACCTGAAAGGACTGCCGGGGTCCCTGGACATCCACCATCCTGTCGTAACAGAGTAAACAGTATTGGTTTCAAGTTCAGCTTAAAGGGATGCACACCAGTTCATGTTCATTAATGCTGGAGATGTGAGGAGGTCTAGAAAACATTGTGAGTTTTCCAATGACACAGTGGCTTGATACAAAGATTAGTTGGCATCTCAGCTCAGCATAGCAGTATTCTGTGCCTCGACTTAGCAATGACCCCAGGGATGGAATGAAAGGTGAGATATACCGTTATCTGCCCATCAGCATGTTTAGTTTAGTGTTACAACATGGAAACAAGCCCTTTGGCCCACCGAGCACATTGATCATTGATCATCGATCATCTATTCACACTAGTTCTATATTTTCCCACTTACTCATTAACTCTTTTCACATTAGGGGGAATTTACAGAAGCCAAAGCACCTGGAACAAAGCCAAGTGGCCACAGGGAGAGCGTGCAATCTCTACACGACAGCACCTGAAGTCAGGATTGAACCTGGGACCCTGGCACTGTGAGGCAGCAGCTCTACCACTGCACTACTGTGCTGCCCTACTGTTCTCTGCTTTCTTGGTAATTATGCAGGCACTGTGGCCATGAAGGCATGACTCTTGCTGTGCTGTTAGTCGATGGCTCTGTCTACTGAAGTAAAGAACAATCTGGGTTCCACCATCCTACAAATCAATCTTTATTAGACTCCTTCTTTTTCAGTGTGAAATATCATAATGACAATGCAGCAAAATATGTCAAATCAGAAATCGTTCACGTATGAAGCACTTTCACTTTTGTTAATTAAAACAGGAATATTTAATGTTCAGCGGAATATTACATCCTTATCTTTGAACCACAGAGTTTGTTTTACCTTTAAGTGCAGCTTCACGACCAAGCATGTGAAATAACCTTGCATTCAGCTTCTACCAGTCTACAACAGACTTTACAAATCATTTTGACACTCTTGACCAATTAGATGTGACCTCAGTCATAAGGGACAACATTAATCAGTGTTGAGACAAGTTAATAGTCAGGCAAAGGCAGATTGCCACATTATAATTCAGCAGCCCAATATACAGTAGTAGTTAGCAATACTCTTAACACCCCAATTATATAGATGCTTCATTTTTTTTAACACACCTCATTATCCATTATTTAACATTAATCTCATCCCTCCTTTCCTATTCCTATTCCAGATTAAATCCCTTAATTTGCAACTGTGCATGTTTTTGACTGACAGAATATGCACCACTAATAGCTTCATGTAGATAATAGGAGACCGAGGGGATGGAGTTACTCGTAGCACTTAATATGAACAGTGCCAAATGCCACTCCTTTTTAATTTTAGAGATACAGAGTGGAAACAGGCCCTTTGATCTTTGCTTTGTTCCACCGAGTCCATGCCAACCAGTCATGACCCATACACTAGTTCTATCCACACACTGGGAACAATTTGCAGGAGCCAATTAGCCCACAAACCTGTACGTCTTTTGATGCTGACAATGTCAGTGTCATTTGGAGAGGGCCATGTCCACCACTTTTAGCAGTGTCCTTCAAATTCCATATATCTGTCACCTGCACCTTTTTTATAATTTTCATAGCTGGTTTTAGTGATGTTAATTGGAAGATGAGTATTATCCATGATACCAGGCAACCTGTGAACTTCAAAATTGTGCCATGAGGTACAGATATTTGCTTTATCGTATAATTGAAATGTCACACTTTTGACAGTGGATTGTTCACTCCAAACTGCATTGGAATGTCACTCTAGGCATTCATACCTGTGTCTCAGGAGAAACAATTAGATTCAGAGGAAAATATGCTACCACCAAACTGCTCTGACACTTTGACATTGAAAGAATTGACTGCCTTCAATAATGATTCCATTAGTTTCCGTATCATTTGCAAAGGTCAGGGAAATAATGTAATTATTTTAGAGGTTTACTAACTGTATTCAGTTAAGGAAAGCCTGTATTTATTTAATGGTCCAGTGGAAATCCAGGCACTTGAAAGTCTAGATGAAATTAAGGTTGTAAAACATCCTGTCTACATGGGATATGAAACATAATAAGCAATTTTATTTCTCAATGAAGTCTTTATTGATTTGTAATTATCTATTTTCTGTAATTATTAAATTCTGGTGAACCATTTATGAAGTGATATGTTTACTGTCTTTAGATTAATTGGATCGTTCACTATCTTTCTTAAGTTCCTATTTAGCCTCTAGCAAAACGGTCAAATTCAAATGGTTAACGAGATAAAATTCTGACTGTTCAATGAGAATCACATAGGGTTTAAATTATTTTGCGCACTGGATGGATATGCTTTTATTTAACTCGAGACTTGTGAATTGTGGATGCAGCCCAGGCCATCACACAAACCAACCTCCCTTCTATCGATTCCATTTATACCTCACGCTGCCTTGGCAAGGCCAGCAACATGATCAAGGATGAGTCGGACCTTGGCCACTCCCTCTTCTCCCCTCTCCCATCAGGCAAAAGGTACAGAAGTGTGAAAACGCACACCCATTGGGAAGACACAGCTATTCAAATACAAAACACATCGGGTAATTGAAAACACTCAAGATACGACACTTGAAAATACTTACTTACAACACTGAAACCCAATCAGCCAGCTACAAAAAGGCCTCAGTTACATTCAGAAGAGGAAGAGGAGGACGCGGTCCGAAGAGGCCATCCACGGACCGTTATTTCCGATTTAAGTGGATTTACAGTTTCTTCCCAGCTGTTATCAGGCAACTGAATCATCCTACCACAACCAGAGAGCAGTGTTGAACTACAATCTAACTCTTTGATGTCCCTTGGACTATCCTTCACCGGGCTTTGCTGTCTATGCCATGCACTAAACGTTATTCCCTCATCATGTATATACACACTGTAACGAAAATCTTATCACTGTACCTCGGTACACTTGACAATAAACAGAACTGAACTGAGGCTACTGCACTTCTGTTGTTTTATGTTATCTATGCTGGTATCATTCAGATGAAAAGCTAAACCCAAAACCTAACTTTACTTCTCGGGGAATGTAAGTGATCTCATGCCAAAGAGAAACTCACTTGGCTTATGCTCAACAGGCACCAATCATATGGATGAACCTTGTTGCTGTTGCAGATGGAACTATTCTCTCTGTCTTGAACACCATTGTAAGTCATTACGTATTAAGGGATTTTAAGAAGTGGTACAGTATAGTGTATTTTTGAGAGGAACATTGTTTGCTTTGAGGACCTGGTGAAGTATCAGTACAAGCAATGTACTATATTGAGTATTTGAATTACTGTAGCTTCTGTGAACTGAACAAATGCAAACATGCAATGCTTTCCTTTAAGGATATTTCCTTTCAGTTTTAGTTTTGATTCCTTTTGAAAGCTGTTCAGTAGATAGTCATGAGTCCTATGACCAGCAATATTCTAAGTTCATTGGTTAGACCAGTGTTATCAATAAGAACCGCAGTAAAACAAAAATAAGATCATGGCATCCTCAGCTCAACTAAAGAATGACATCATTTAAAGTTCTATTAAACAAATGTTCTCTGACGGGAGTTGATCTGCCATGATTTTTGAAATTATTTCTGAATCTTTTAGGGTGTGTTCTTAATGCACTTGGCTGAGCACTGGATGAACACTGCTCTCCACCTGGGTAATGCAGCTAAACCATAGGTTTAAGGTTCTGTCCCACGAGCATGCGACCTGCATGCGGCAAGCACGACCAAACTGGAAGTGGGGGCTGTGCAGAGGTTGAGTGATCCCCGTACAGGGCCTGTCCCACCAGCATGTGCCTGCATGCGGCGAGCGCGGCCAAACCAGAAGCGGGGGCCGCACGGAGGTCGAGTGAGTGACGTGAGGTTCGAGCGAAGTCCGCGGGAAGTTTGCGCGTGACGTACGGCGTCAAGACGCGTGTATGGCGTTGAGACGCTGCGTATGCCCGTCGAGGTGTTGCTTATGGCGTCGACGCGGCTGCAGGCCGGAAGCCCGTTGCCGCGTGGAATTTTTGGACAGTGTCAGTTTTTCGGAGCCCCTCGCGATGTCGGGACCAGCTCCGCACAACTCCATACGGCTCCGGCGATCGAAGTGGGACCGGCCTCACGAGGCCGTACGGCTCAAGCGACCACGTTAGGTCGCGCTTGCTGCATGGAGTCGCATGCTCGTGGGGTCAGGCCCTTTAGTGTTTTTGGCTAACTGAGAACTACCTTCCTGACAATGTTAGTTTTTCAAAGAAGTTCCCAAAGATCTAGCTGCTGTTGTTGTGCTATTACCCAACTGTTCCAATCAGTTTTCTCAACTGGACCTGGATTGTCAGTGCAAGTAGCAAAATCATTCACTCTGCTGGCATACTAAAAGCAAAACTGCTATCTGTCTCAGGAACTATTTCCCATTTCAGAACACTTTTTGTTGCTGTATCAGGTTCCCAAGGGCTTTGTCAGGCAGTGATTAAGATGTAACTTGGTCTTAGTGCGCAGGGAACAGTGCTGCAGATTGTTCTATAGACTGATGCCTAGCACCAGATTGAGCATGAGTATAAACCAATGCTCTGTCCCAGTGAGGTTTGACTGGAAGTTAAGTTGATATAAAGCTAACTCAGGAAAACCAGCTGCATTTGAGAGATTACAGCTGAAAGAAGGCTGTGGGCATTTGGTTGGCAATGATAATCTTTATTCTCTTATTTATCATATTCCACAATTAATTGAGAAATCCTTTCATACCCACTCTCTCCCCCCTCTCCCCACCCCCCTCCCCCCAGGATTTCACTCACAGTCAACAGGTTGATCTAGCACTCAACAGGAGACGCAGCATAGCAGAAATTCACCTAATTTAGAATTGTATTTTACTTCCAAAATCCGGCTCAGTGGAGGTTTATTACATTTGTGTAATAGTATAAACAAATTTCTAACTGGTGCCCAAACCCACAGGTAATTAGTATGTCTGTTCCCTGGATTGTTGTTCGAGAGAGGGGAAATTGTCATTTTGCTTTTGCCTTTTGAATGTTTTAATTTGTTCAGATTTTGTTCATGCAGAGGGATATAGATTGGATATAGAAGAATCCTGCAGAAGGATATAGTGGTTAAGCCAGAAGGCTCGAAATTGAAAGTCTGTTTTATTTTAGGAAAATCATTTCAATATGAGAGATAGAGAAACAAAATATATTTTGAAACAATGTTTAAATGATTAAATGCTGTTTTCTGAGGGTTTGTATGTGCTTGTGATCATAAAAAAAGCAAGTTAATATGCACGTAGAACTAGAATTCAGGAAGAAAAATAGTGTTTCTTTTATTGAATTACAAGCAGGTACTACACTTAAAAGTGCTGCATCGTTGTAAGATACTTTAGGTATGAAAGCATTGCAGAGGAATAAATCATTTTTTATGAGAGTAGTCAAATTTAAAAATAGTAAAAATTACAATTTAACATCAACAGTAAAATTATTTTCTTGGGAATAATGTGGTCTTTAAAATTTCCACGATCTAAATTGTGCTGAATTGCAAGGCAACTTTATGGAATAGAGGAAATTCAATATTTTCAGATAATGTTACTATGCAAAACATACCCATATTTCTAGTTTCAGTTTTCAAAGTGCCTCTCAGTGGATACAATACTGCAAGGTAAAATAGAAATCTTAACATGAGTTGAATATTTAAAGTTAAGTAAACACCTTGATAAATATATTTACAAAATAACTGAGTGAAAGGTAGGACATGGAGCTGTAAATTGCTCGTTCTATGCTTCCCCCCAGGATAGGTCTTCTTCATATTTTCTGATGTTCGTTTCAATTACAAAGGAGTAGGGATACTGAGGAGCAGCTTTCTCTGTCTGCTGGCCTTCCCAAATGTGTTTTAAATGGGCAGGACAGTATCAGTTCCTCCTGCTAGTCGATAGGAACTAAAAATATTGAATTTCCTCTATTCCATAAAGTTGCCTTGCAATTCAGCACAATTTGGACCGTGGAAATTGTAAAGACCACATTATTCCCAAGAAAATAATTTTACTGTTGATGTTAAATTGTAATTTTTACTATTTTTAAATTCCGGAAGTGGCGGTGCTGTTAACAGCTGCGGCTCGCCAGCAGTCCGTCTGTCTTTACTTTTTTCTGTTGTTTTTTTTGTCTTGTTTTGGTTAAGTTTCAGTTTTTTTGGGTTGTGTTAGGGGGGGGTGAAACATGTTCTCTGTCTCTTCCTTCAGGGGAATGCGACTTTTTCCTGTGGTATCCCCCTTCTCTGCCTCTGTCTGCACTGAGGCCTAATGGTGGAGCTGGCGGCCTCCAGCCTGCGACTGACCCCGAGGCTCCGGAGGCAGAGCCAGCCAGGACTCACCAACGAGAGGCTAGCCGTCTTCGGGGATGAGGCAGTGGTGGCCCGACTTGCTAGAGTGGCTTTCTGGCTTTCGGCGGCGGCCTGGAGCTGATGCAGCGGGGCTCGGAGCTGAGACTGCGGGAACTGGAACTGGAGCAGCGGCCCGGAACGGAGACTGCGGGATCCGGAGCTAGGGCGGCGGCCCGGAGCTGATGCAGCGGGGCCCAGAGCGGAGACTGCGGAACCCGGAGCTGGGGCGGCGGCCTGGAGCTGGGGCGGCTGCCCAGAGCTGATGCTGCAGCGGGCCGTCTCGGAGCGGAGACGGCTTTCTGGCTTTCGGCGGCGGCGACATCACCACGGAGGTCCGCTGGACTGGAGGGCGGCATCTCCGTCCTGGATCGATCGCCTCAGCGCAGAGGGAGAACAAGGAGGGAAGAGACGGAGACTAAGACTTTGCCTTCATCACAGTGAGGATGTGCTTGGTGAACTCACTGTGGTGGATGTTTAATTTGTGTTTATTGTATGTTTTGTTTTTATTGGTTCTGTGTATGACTGCAGGCAACATAATTTTGTTCAGACCGAAAGGTCTGAATGACAATAAAGGAATCTAGTTCTAATTCTAATCTAATCTGGGGAGCTACAGTATCTTTGCTGTCTTCTGCCTGTTCCGAAGGGGTCTTTACCTCACTCCCCAGATAATATGTCGTCGATATACTGTCCTGCAGGCACAAACTCAGGAACACATTAGTATAATAACTTATTTCCCCACTCCCATAGCTCCTGCACAGTAAGTTTGTTTCTTCTTGTAGATTGGCTATTACATGTTAGCCAATTAGAATGCTTAGTAATTATAACTCCGCCTAATTATGACATTCATAGTGTAAGAACTCGCCCACTGCCTGGCATTAGCCATAGCAGCGTGAATGTGTAATTAACTGCTTAGAAGATAATGACCTGGACAATAAAGATGCTTGTGTTTCAACCTGTGTGAGTTTGAGCTCTTTACATGGTGTCAGAAAATCGGGTCCATCCCATGTCTGTTTACCGCAATTTATTTTTTGATCTTTTTACATGTGGTGTCAGAAAATGGCTGGGTCCTAGCCCGTCGTGTTTCTGATATTGCCGACCGAGCAATGGCGAATGTTTGAGCGAGTTTATCAATTTTTATTTGTGACGATCCCGATTTTTGACGACATGTTGCTGAATCTTGACGAAAGCCTAGCCCGCTCCGTGTTTGACTCTTTTGCGATTTGCACTAACCGAGCGATGGCGAGTGGTTTGAGCGACACTATATAACATCGTATCTAACAATCGTTGACCGAAACATCCCGACCTTGAAAGCATCGCTGTTTTTGAATCTAGTCCCACCTGGTGCACTCGTACCATAACCCTCCATTCCCTTCTCATCCATATGCCTATCCAATTTATTTTTAAATGATACCAATGAACCTGCCTCCACCACTTCCACTGGGAGCTCATTCCACACCGCCACCACTCTCTGCGTAAAGAAGTTCCCCCTCATATTACCCCTAAACTTCTGTCCCTTAATTCTGAAATTCTGGTAGTGGTGCCAGCTGAAACTATTGATAACCCGACGGTTCTGCTGAGAAAGTTTAGAGAACTGTGTGACCTGCAGTCTAACAGGATCCTTGAAAGAACGATATTTTTGTCCGACAGCAACAGGCTGATGAGCTTGTGGAATGATTTATCAGCGACTTGAGACATATCAGCTCTCGATTCAGATTTGGTGAGTTGACAAATGAGCTAGTACGTGATAAAATTGTGGGAGGAATCAGCGACCGAAAGTTAAGAGCCTTACTGCTGCGGAACGCTGCGCTGACTTTGGATCAAGCGATTCATGCTTGCCGGATGGATGAGACTGTAGCACCACTTGCTGATTTTGATGGTGTTAACCTTCAACAACAACTTAATGTGAATCTGGCTAGTTATTCTCCACAAAGATTTCTCAATGCGTCCCGCAAAGATCAAAATGTGCCTGCCATGAGGTGCTCTAACTGTAACTATTTCCACCCCAGAGGGCACCAATTTTGCATAGCCCATGGGAAAGTATGGTCATAATTGCAAGGAACTCAACCACTTTGCTAATTGGTGTCGGTCTAGTGGGAGTACAACTTCAAGGATGAAGCTGCACCTGATTCAACAAGACCCGTCCGATTCTGATTCCCATGAGCAGGACAAATCTTCCCATGGGAACAACTCTGATAACACAGACACTGAGTCTATCGCATTTTCCCTAAACCTGCGCTTCCCAGGCAAAGTGACCAATCCTGCGGTGACCATGATAATTAATAACAAACCTCTGATCACCAAAGTCGATACGGTGCCAGAGTAAATGTCATGTCACTCAAAGTGTTCAACAAGATAAGAACCACAGAGCTCATGAAAAAAGACTCCTCCACGCTACATGCTTACGGAGAGGAAATTCTTCACCCGTTGGGTAAAGCTGATCTGAATGTACCATCAACGAGCAGACAAAGAACTTACCATTTTACATTGTCCAACCAAGTTCTGAAACCCTGGTTAGCATTAATGCAAGCCATGGCTTGGGTCTGGTTTATTTTGGGCGTGCTGTCCACAAACTCTGTTTGACAGAGGAACCAACATAACAGATGCTATCCAACTATAAGGACTTGTTTGCTACTGACAATATATAAGATCACTATTGACCATACGGTCACCCCGATTGTACGTGCACCTCACCGCGTCCCCCATGACATGCGAGAGAAAATATATGATGAACTTAAACATATGGTCTCTATCGGAGTTATTGCCCTCAGACTGGGTCTCCACCATGGTCGTCACCACCAAGAAAGACAAGAAGGAATTACGCAACTGCGTCAATCCTAAAGATTTAAACACAGCAATCAAACGCCAACACTATCCGATGAGAACCACTGGGGATGTAGCAGCATAGATCGGTAACGCAACTGTATTCTCAGTCCTAGATGCTAAAAGCTCCTTTTGGCAAATTCTGTTAGACCGTGCGTCATCTGCACTAACAACCTTTGCTACTCCATTCGGCCGCTATTGATTTTTAAGAATGCCCTTCAGTATCAACTCTGCTAGTGAAGTCTTCCAACGGGCAATGTTTGCAGAATATCCTTGTGCCAACATTGTTGACGACATCCTGGTATACGGCCGAGACGCAACGAAATATGATGCTAACTTATGAAGGGTGTTGAACTGTGCCAGAGACATTAACTTAAAACTCAACCCTACGAAATGCAAGTTCAGAGTTCCAGAAGTCACATACGTCAGTCACGTGTTCACCAGCAATGGGTTAAAGCCTGACCCATTGAAGACTGCAGCGATTAACAAGCTGCCAGTACCAACCGACGTCACCAGCCTACAACATTTTTTTGGTATGGTCAACTACTCGGGCAAATTCACCCCCCAATCTCAGCGAATTATCAGCCCCACTACGACAATTGACCCACAAGGACAACACCTGGTCCTGGTACCCACAACATCAAGAACTTTCGAGACTTTAAAATTACAGCTCGCTAGTGCACCAACCCTGGCATACTTCAACATCAATCTGCCTGCCACAATCACCAGCGATGCATCCCAGTATGGACTTGGCGCAGCATGCCTGCAAACTTCCTTCAACGGCGACGTGATGCCCATATCTTACGCATCGCGCACTCTAACTGATTCTGAACAACGCTACACACAGATAGAGAAGAAACTGCTTGCCATGGTTTTTGCCTGCTCGAAATTTAAGGACTTTATTTTTGGCTAAACCTTCACGGTAGAGACTGACCACCAGCTGCTAGTCCCCATCCTGAGCAAACCGATCCATGCTGCCCCAGCCAGACCTCAATGCATGATGATGCAGCTACAACAGTTTGATTTTTGCATCGTCTACAAAAAAGGTAAAGATATGCACATCGCAGATACTCTATCTCGAGCTCCATGCACCACCAGCGAACAACACCCAGTCCAACAGGACAAATTCTCCGTCCTAAAGGTCTCTTTCGTTCCCACCGACCGCTTACGCTGCCTTGCCGAACATACAGCTGCAGATAAAACCTCCCAACTGCTGACTTCCATCATCAAAGGCGGGTGGCCAAACAAACAGTCTAAACAAAAATATGACCCTACTTCTTGGTACGTGATGAACTAGTACAACAGGATGGAGTGATTGTCAAGGGTCACAAGGCGGTCATCCCCTCATCCCTGCGAAACGAGTACTATGAGGAAATCCACCCTGGTGACCCGGGCGTGGAGGCTACCTTACCGCGTGCGAAAGAAATGATCTACTGGCCCGGAATGACCATGTATATTCGGGAGAATACAGAATCATGTGCGATCTGTAACAGACAGGCACCGCGCCAGCAAAAACAATCTATGCTGTCTCAACCGGCTCCCTCTCTACCATGGTCATCAGTGGCTGCCGATATCTTTGATTGGCATGGGGAGCACTATCTCGTGTTAGTGGACTCATACTCTAACCGGTTTGAAATTGACTTTCTGCCAACCATCACTTCCAATGTAAAAACCGCACAGTGAGCCCAAATTTTGCATTCGCGATCGAAATTGCTCAACACCCTTGATCGCAAACTTGTGTTTGGGGGTATTTTGAGATCCTGGACGAGCCCCCAATGTAAATTGCTCATCCTAAGCTTCTCCATAGTCTAGTCAAAAACCACTGAATCAAGCACTTGATCAACTAATCTTTATTTTAATAAATCACAAATGCAGTTCCCACCACTGTACCTAACCACCATGGGTTCGATCCTTGTATCACGTAACCCTAAGCGCTCTCCCAGAAGATCGACGCCGGACCTCGTGGCAGCAGACTTTTATGGGTCCCGGGACCTCGAGGGGCCGAACCACACGAGGGTGGTCTCTTTACAATCCAATTTCAGATATTGATTAACCCCTTACATAACAGACATTTCCCTAACCCAAAAATACATTGTATTCAAACAGGGCTTCTCAAGGACGCAAACATAGCAGCATTTACCCTGATCTGCAAGAAAACCAGAAAGTCTCAATACCTCATCCAATCAACATTCGGCAAAGTTGAACTCTGCAACATTATTTACAATTATTTACAAGGTGTATGTCTTGTTTGCAGTCATCCAATCCATTCTATGCATTTTGCACCTAATAGACAGGGTCTGCAATTGTTCTTATTCTTTTCCTGCAGCTTGGATCTCGGCCTTTGACAAACTGGCACCACTACGCAGCTTGTCCTAGTTCTGCAGAGAGCAATTCCAAAATGACCAAATCTCCCAGCAACCATAAAGCTTTTACTCCATTTTTATGTCCTAGCCTCTCCAATCTGGCCAGGATTAACAGAGCAGGGCTAGTAAACTGGTGACTAGCCATATAATCAATTTATTTGATTCCTTTGATTGTTTGCTTACAATCATTCCCATCTCTTCACCTTACATTAAAATAAACATTTTAGTATTTTAATTATCAGATATCAGATTTTTTTTCTGCAGCTATCCTTGAAATTGTAACATTTATCTGCATTATAATCTCAAAGTACATGAATCACACCAACATATTCAGCTGGCTCACACTGACAGCTAGCCAGTGGCTCCGTTAGCTGCAGTGCATTTATCAGGACTTTGTTTATTTTTACACCCACAAGCTACATCAGGGAAACATGGAAGGGGTATTTTGTAATTTTGATCATTATACCACTCACTGCTCTGGACTCAGCAATTAGACCAGGAATGTTCAGTAAGTTACGGAGCTGGGTGGCTGGATGCAGTTCAAATATGGCCCCTCACGTTTACACTAACCATATTGATTGGACCTCCAACATTTATAAAATGGTAAGATTTTCTTTGTTATTGGATATTTTTTCTTTATTTATGTTTATGCATTTAATTAATGTGTTTTAATGTATATTTATTTTTTAACTATTTATTTTTTATTTTTTAAAGATTATCTCAATATTAGCTCTCTTAAATAGTTGTGATTGTCAGAGAGATTGAAGCAGGCTTTTGGCAGCAGGAGCTTTAAAAGGCCACCACGATGTGCCAGAGAACCGCGTTCGATCCGTACTATGGGTGCTGACTGTAGAAAGTTTGTACGTTCAACTGTGACTGTGGGTTTTCTCCAAGTACTCTGGTTTCCTCACACATTCCAAAGACGTGCAGGTTTGTAGGTTAATTGGCTTTTGTAAATTGTCCCAAGTGTGTTAGATTGCACTAGTGTATGGGTGATCACTAATCAACATGGACTCGGTGGGCCGAAGGGCCTGTTTCAATGCTGTATCTCTAAACTATACTAAAAAAATGACAGTGTAGGGGTAAGCTATGGGGCATGCTGTCCAGAGGTCAGATTTCCATTCATGGCCTGATCAGCTGGCAATATATCCTTGGGATTATTGAAGGCTGAATGATTAAACTTTAAATTTAGCACAACTGCTGTGTTAATATAACCATATAACAATTACAGCATGGAAACAGGCCATCTCGGCCCTTCTAGTCCGTGCCGAACACTTACTCTCACCTAGTCCCGTCTACCTGCACTCAGACCATAACCCTCTATTCCTTTCCCATTCAAATACATAATTTTTAAGAATGAACCTGCCTTCCACTGGAAGCTCTTCCACTGGAAGCTCGTTCCACACAGCTGCCACTCTCTGAGTAAAGAAGTTCCCCCTCATGTTGCCCCTAAACTTTTGTCCCTTAATTCTCAAATCATGTCCTCTTGTTTGAATCTTCCCTACTCTCAATTGGAAAAGCTTATCCACGTCAACTCTGTCTATCCCTCTCATAATTTTAAAGACCTCTATTAAGTCCCCCCTTAACCTTCTGCACTCCAAAGAATAAAGACCTATCTTGTTCAACCTTTCTCTGTAACTTAGGTGCTGAAACTCAGGCAACATTCTAGTAAATCTCCTCTGTACTCTCTATTTTGTTGACATCTTTCCTATAATTTGGCAACCAGAATTGTACACCATATTCCAGAATTGGCCTCAACAATGCCTTGTACAATTTTAACATTACATCCCAACTTCTATACTCAATGCTCTGTAATGTAGGAGGAGAGAGGAAGCAACAGGTCGGATCAGGAAACAAACGGCCATTATGTCACAGGCAATAAAAGACAAGGAATTCTGCTCAGACTTTCCTCCTTGTTACTAATCTCGGAAAGAAAACATACAGATACTCAATATTCCATCCTCAATTCAACAATTATAGCTTCAAATATGAGAGGTTACCTACTTATAGTGCAATATAGTGCTAATACAAACAGTAATATTTTTTCTATTATATTAATGGTTGATTAAATGGAATTGATTCAATGCCACGGCAGCTCTTTTCCTTTACATCAAAATATTGTGAGTTCTAATCCCATTCTGGAGACTGGACACAATTCAACACTGAAGGAATTTTAGCCACACAAAAACACAGATGCTGGAATCTGGAGAAAAAGTAAATAGCTAGAAGAACTCAGCAGAGCATGCAGCATCTGTAGCGGCAAAGGGATTGTCAAAGTTTTGGGTTGAGAAATGATGATCATGACTTTTCCTCTACTGATTCTGCTTGACTTGCTCCTCCAGCAGATTGTATTTTGCTGATGGAATGTTATATTGCTACTTTATTGACACTGCAGTTTCTCAGACAAGACACCAAACCAAAACGTTATCTGTATTCCCGGTGGACATCAAATATTCTTCACAGTTTTGATTGGATCTATTTTGATTAGATTTATATTCGTCTATTATGCAGTATCACTAACAAAGAGATCATCTGGTCGTGTGAGTGTTTTCTGGAGATAGATTCTCCATTTCCGGCTCTACAACATATAAGCTTCAAAGGAATGTAAAGGGTTCTCTATTTAAGTAAATATATATTTTTTTTTCTTTAAATTTTGTGAAGTAGGAAAGATATCAGGGATGTGAAATTCAACTCATACTTCCCATTTTCGCTTCACCCTATCTGACAGAAACCAAAGTGGAGATGGCAGGAAGGGGCACATAAAAGACAGTAAAGAAAGGCATAATTTAAAAGGAGAAATAATCAATTTGGAACATAAATAAGGAAGCACCATTTCCCATCAAAGACAGTACAACGGGGTGTTTCCTGTCCCTCGGGAAGTGGAGCCACTGGAACTTTTCCGAATGTGAGTGGCAAGATTGTGATTAGCAAAAGGCTTCAAGGAACATGCATAGGATGGGAAACTAGAGCAGTGATCAGATCAGTAAATATCTCATTGATCGGCGGAGTCAGTTCGAAAGGTTAAGTGACCTTCTGATCCTGTGTTCGAGTTGACATCGCTTGCCCGAGGATGAAGACATTATAAGATTATTTACCAATGACCCTTTGCAAGCTACATCCTTCGTCTTCTTTTGAGAACAAACAGCGCATGAGGTGACCTTGTTATAATGGCCTTTCAGTAACACTTGGTGACGTGTGCAGGGCAGACAGGCTATGATTGTGCAGATAGCAGCAGTATTGCTCAACAAGCATTTTCTATGGAAGGAACATGACAGTGACTAATGAACCCAAATGGAGGATTAACTGAAAGAAGAAACTTTCCTGCTGTGCAGTCTTTTGATTTATGAGTGGGAAGCTAAATCAATACAAGAACCAATGCTCTCGCCAGTAAAAAGTCTAATCCATTTTCCAATCAAGAATATATATGACTAGAGAGAGCATATAATTCAGCAGCATTGGGCAAAAAAGTAGCCCACAATACATGGTGCATGTTCATTTTGCAACCACTATCATGAAGCTCCTTTTTGCATCCTCCCTAATAGTCAAAAGACTATCACTTCTCCAGAATGAATAAAAGATAAGATGGTGAGCACTCAAAATTGTTGTCTTATTCATAAGGCATTCATATCTTTCTGTTTATTTGATGGTCGTTCAACAGCTCATCTATCCAATGGCCCACTGTATATATTAGCTTTCCAGTATTCTGCTTTTTGTTCTGGATTCCAACTTCTGCAGTCTGTTTTGTCTTGGTATCAATTTCTTCACAGGATCACAATCTAACACAATTAATGCATTGTGTGTAGGAAGGATCTGCAGATAATGGTTTATACTGAAGATAGACATAAAATGTGGAATGACTCAATGGATCAGGCAGCATCTCTGGAGAAAAGTAATAGGAGATGTTTCAGGTTGGAACCCTTCTGATTAATGCAATTATTAATTATTAATGCACTTAATAATGCATGTGTCCACTAAACATGAGCCATAGATTGATAACATGCAGATGTTGCATGAGCAGGTTCTGTTAGTGGCTTTACGAAGGCTTATTTGCCATCGGGGAACTGAAGAAGATAAGTAATCCATTCAGCCTCTCGGGCAGGCGCCTCTATTCAACATGGTCTTGATTTTTAAATTTTCAAATGACTCCAAGGTTTGGGTGGAGGGTTCTCCAGAGTTCCACAAGCATTTATACAACATGTGGATGCTGGCCTCCTTGAACCATCTAGCTCTCATATTAAGGTAGTGTTGCCCTAGTCTGGTCTTCTCCATGAGAGGGAAGAGTTTTTCTTTCCATCCCATCAAATCCTTAATCACCTTCAACAGCTTACTGGGACCTCATGCTGCACTACATTAATTACAGGAATGCTTGTCTATGTACATTTTCTTCATAATTTAACCTGTCTAGACCTTATCTCAAACTGATGCCCTAAAAAGGATGCATTTCAACTGAAGTTAATGTAAAACTTGTACTGTTTACAGCGAGAGGTGTATATCAAGGTATTACATTGGGTAATCATTTCAGTTAACTTTTCAGTTGAATGCATATATTAGGCTTTAATACAGTAACATTCCAGTGAAGAATGACTTCTTAATATTATGAGGTAAAGAAATGTCCTGGTCAATTATTGTGGCTGCACACAAACTGCTGGAGTAACTCAACGGGACAGGTAGCATGTCTGGAGAGAATGAATGGGTGATGTTTGTTGAGACACTTCTTTAGATTCATAATCAAGGGAGAACGTATAAACTCCGTACAGACAGCACCTGCAATCAAGGTCAAACCCGGGTCTCTGGCACTGTATGGCAGCAATTTTGCTGATGTGCCGTGGTTCTGCCCTAATGTAACCACTTAAAATATAACGTTCCTTTTTAGGAAGATTATGTGCAAACAAATTTTGAACAGAAGCAGGTCCATCAGCTCCTCAAGCTCTGACATTTAATCCGATTCTAACCTCAATTCACCAATGCTGGATATGATGGAAACAAGGACTAAAGGTAAAGGTCAGGTTTATGATAAAAAAGCACAGATGAGTGGGAAAGGAAAAGAAAACGGGGAAAATCATGCAAAATTGAACGGCACTGTTCAGGGAGAGACATCTTGCTACCTAAAGGCTGGTGTGTCTGAATTGATTTCTATCAGGTCTATTGAAAGAAATATCACTGACTAGAAGCCAGATTCAGTTCTGTTATCTAAATACAGTAATGAAAAATCAATTCTTTCAGAGACAGTGTACATTAAATTCAGTAGTGAAGCTAATTAAAAGCTTTTAAGTCGGCCACTGGCTGCAATGCACTATCTTTCTTCATTCTACGGTACAAACACAGGAGCCACAGGATTGCAATACACAGAGGAAAGTCAAGAATATAAGCTTTGGTTACGATGTGGCTGGAGGGCAGAGAGGACATGCCACTTGTCTTAATTTAACTGATCCCTCGTTGGGTAGAGTTAAATTAAGATTGTCTAAGGTTACAGCACTGAAGGAAGTCATTTATGTGTAGGAAGCAAATGCAGATGCAGGTTTAAACCAAAGAGAGATACAAAATGCTGGAGTAACTCATCGGGACAGGCAGCATCTCTGGAAATAAGGAATGGGTGTCGTTTCAGGTCGAGACCCTTCGCCAGACAAGTCAGAGAAAAGGAAAATTAGGCATTATTCCCATACTAGACTAACTGGGACCCGTTGGGTCCCATTCTCACACGGGAGGCCTGGTCCCCTTACGCAATATTCCACCACTCACCCATGGCCCCCAACTATGCAGGCGTGGCTAACGGGTTCCCATTGTGATGCTCCTGATCCCTCCTCACCCTCCCCCCCCCTCCGCCCCTTGCCAGCTCCCCCACGCACTCACTCCATTCCCCCTCAAACCCCCCCATCCATTCTTAGCGGCTCTCCGGCGGCGCAGCCATTCCCGCCCATTGGGTTCTCTTTGTGATGTAAAACATGCAGGCATTATTGCGCAGGCACAGCTGATGGGCACGGCAAGGGGAAAAGGGATTTATTAAAGCTTAATATGAGAATCAGGCGGGGGCCAGTGGGGGGGGGGGGGGGGGGGGGGGGGGGGGGACATCCTGCAGCCGCGGGAAGGGGAGGGTTTCAGGTGGGGGTCAGTGTGTGGGGGGGCTTTCTGGAGGGCTAGTATGAGTGTTGTGGGCCAAAGGTACTGGTTTCCGGAGTGCAGATTGGCTCAAGGACCTGAAGGTCGTAGGAAAGTAGCTGTTCCTGAACCTGATGGTGTGAGACCTCAGGCTGCTGTACCTCCTCCCTGATGGTAGCAACAAAAATAGGATGATCCAGATGTTTGGGATCATTGATGATAGATGCTACCTTTCAAGGGCAGTGCTTCATGTTGATGCTTTGGATGGTGGAGAGGGTTGAGCCTTTGATAGAACAGACTAATTAGCATCCAGCATGACCAAAAGGAGGAGTTCACATTCTGAGTTACCGCATTTTAAAGAGGCTACCTGATCAATCAGTTACCATCCTTTCTACAAGGTATCCACACCTGGAAGATTTTGAATAACATTAAAAAAAAGTAGTAATAAAACTGAGATTGCTACATACTCATTGGTAAAACAAAATCACTCAAGGTAAAACGGAAATGTACTTGTGTACATGCAAAGTGTTGCTATGTTTGTACAATCTGTATATAATTTTACAAAACTATTCTCCATAAAATAAGTTATTTTGTAAGGTAAGATCAAGTGCAAGTATAGTCAGCAAAGTAGAACTGTTGCTTGGAATTTATTTTGATGCTCCCCTTGAAAAGTGCTGATGGTTACAAATTTTCTGCGAAAGAAGGAAAACTGCTAAAATGAGACAGAAAATGGTGTTTAATGATAAATGACATGATCAGATAGATCAGAAACCAAAGCAGAACATCAAGGAAATGGAGAAAAAATGCATTAAAATAGTGATTTTGTAACTAAAATATGTGTGGGTAAATGATGATGATGCTTTATTGTCACATGCACCTCTGTACGTATAGTGAAATTGGTTGTTTTGCATAAAATCCAGTAAAATCATACTATAGATAAGCAGTCATAGATAAATACAAAAGTGCAACGATTGTTGAGTAATAGTAGACTTCACAGAGAGAGTACACAAAGATTCATCACGTTTCTGGCATCAACAAAGTTTCAAAGTTCTTAAAAGTGTAGTGTTATCTTGGCCTGAATGGCCCATTGTCCCGGAAGCACCGATCCTCTCCTACATTTGCCGCCACCTTCAAAATGTAGCTGTGTCCAGTGTTCACTGACATCACAGTCTTCCTCACTGGTTTCCATTCTTCGGGGTCGAGCAGGAGGCGAACCTCGGACAAGGTTCCCAATTCGGCGGCAGTTGAACCAGGCCTGCTGTCGAGGTCTGGCCGTGGCACGCCAGGAGCTTTTGCTATCCTGCACGGCTGGTTGGGAGCTTGAGAAAAATAGACAGAGAGAAAGTGCTTACAGTTTGGAAATGATGGAAAGAAAGAACAGAGAGGGTTGATGCCGAGATGACAATATGTGTAGATGGATGTTTTAAGGACATTAGTTAAAGAAGCATGTTTGTCATTCGTGTAACTAAAGCCCAATGGCTGAACGGTATAAGCTTGTGGGAAAAGAAAATGCCAGGGAACAGGGAGCAAGGAATAATTAAAACTCTGCAGTATATTAGTAACCTGCAGCAAGCTATGGTACAAAGGCAAATGAGGCAGCTAATATCATCAAAGACCCACATCACCCTAGCCACGATTTCATCTTGCTGTTACCATCAGGCAGAAGGTATAGGAGTACCATGACTTCCAGATTAAAGAATAACTTCCTCCCATCAACCAACAGGCTCTTGAAACCCAACCACTACCCTGCCTCAGCTACCATCCACTATGGACCTGTTTTAGGTTGCATTAGACACATCAGTGTTCATCAATATGGTACTGATAATTTATTGTACTAATGATTCTTGTACATTTATTTGTTGTATTGTTGCATTAATATGTATGTGAAGCTGAAGCAGGCCAGAATGTCATTGTTCGTTTCTCAGTGCATATGACAATTAACCTCTCTTGAATCTTGATAGCCATGATTTTGAAATTATCAGTTACACAAAACTCAGAAATACACAAAACAGCAAGGACCTCAGGAAATTATAGTTGTGAAATGTAATGCATAGATATTTTAGTTTAGCTCAGAGATACCACGCGGAAACATGCCCTTCGACCCACCGAGTCCATGCTGACCAGCAATCTAGACTGAATTGTCCTACACACAAGGGACAATTTACAATCTTTACTGAAGCCAATTAACCTACAAACCTGTTATTGGAGTGAGGGAGGAAACTGAAGAACCCGGGGAAAACCCACACGCTCACAGGGAGAACATACAAACTCCATTCAGTGTAAACGACCGGGGATTAACTTCTAAGATTAATGAAAAAATAGGATAGACATTAATAGAGAAAGAGATTTGGCAGAGGATTTAATGGGCCTGTTTTGGTAAACAAAAGACGAATAGATGGTAAGAGAAGAAATAACCACAAAATATCACTATTACAGCATTGGAATTAAAAATGGAGGAGATCTGAGGAGTAACCTTTTCACACAAAGGGTGGTGGCTGTATGGAACAAGCGGCCAGAGGAGGCTGCGACTATCCAAACGTTTAAGAAACTGTTAGACAGGTACATAGATAGGACAGGTTTGGAAGGATATGGACCAAATGCAGGCAGGTGGGACTGGTGTAGCTGGGACATGTTGGCCAGTGTGGGCAAGTTGGGCCGCAAGGCATGTTTCCACACTGTATCACTCTATGACTCTATCACTATGACTCTATCATAGCGTACCTGTCCAACATCTTCTTGGGACTTCAGCACACGTTAATATTTCCTACCGTCCAGCTTGTCCTGAACCTTTAGTTGACCATATGGCTGTGCAGACTGAAACAATTGCTAATTGTCCTACTCCACAAAAGGCATGCAATATAAATCTTTATGGGTTAGATAAATTAGTGTACTTGATCCCTCGAGATTATTCTTATGATTAAAAAATAATAGCCACTTAATTGCAACACTGTTCCCATTACATTAACTTTAACAATAAACTTTAATTAAGGAAACATCAGGTGACCTCTGTCGATAAAAATTTTACAAGATACCGTTCGTAAGCTGATTATTGTCCAACTCACTGCAAAAGATTTTGAAAATTTCAAAATCCAGCGGCGACAAAAAAAATAGTTGCGACACTTGAAAAAACACAGTTCATGTCATCAGGCAACGTCACCGCCGCATCACGCCACAAATTTTTCGGTGACCTGATATGTCAGTCAACTATGCCGGCAGTCACCGAAAAAAATCGGCAAGTGGGACAGGCCCTTAAGAGTTGTTGGGAGGAATTTGAATGATTCATGTCACTTGAATGGGATCCTTGTATCTGTTGGCAATGTGTACATTGAAGGGGGATTTACAAATTTTCTAGTGACAAACTAATTGACTCCTTTGATTATAATCTTTGGATCTCAGACAAATACTCGGATGAATGTACATAAGACCCACATAATTAACTACTTTGTCAAATGCCATGCCATTAAATAGATTATTGATTCAATATATGATCTAGATATTGAAATTGTGTATCTATATACGAATAAGTAAAAATAAACAACTTCCAGTAGCAGGTGGTCTCGTTAGTGGTGACATAAATATAAGGGGTTAGGGAAAATAAATATAATTCCTTAGGCGCAAATTTTCCCTCTGACCAGGATCCAATATTGCTTTCATTGGCTTTTGCTTGAGTGTCTTGTGCTTTATTTGTCACCCACCTCCTTTGATCCCTTTCTAGCCTCTCTTCCTCTCAGATGGATAAATAATTATCCTAAAAGTGGTGAGAATATCAGACACCCTGCTACATACTGAAGATGTATAGCTTTGTTATCTATATTACTAAATCTCTGTTCTGACCGCATTTGGCCTTCTGTGCTGCGATTTCCAAGAGAACGCTGCCACCTACGGCCATCATTTTTGTCCAACTCGCTCAGAGCCCCCCTCCGCCGCATGTGTGCTGAGGATTTTTCCCGTTGATGAAAAATGACAGAGATATTAATGTTTTTACAAAATTCCCCATTCTCTCTGCTGCCCCTGCTGGAGGGAGGGGGGAAGGGACTATAAAACCAGGAAGTGGTGTGCCTCAATCAGTCTCTGCAAGTGGTGTGCCTCAATCAGTCTCTGCAAGTGGTGTGCCTCAATCAGAGCTCTGAATAACACTGAATAAATGTATCCACAGCTGTGAGTACCCATATTGTGGTTTGAAAATGAAAATATGGTTAGTTTGAGAAAAAAGCACTGCCTGCAAATGGTTGTTTGGGTTGAAGTAAAAAGGCACCCTCTCTCTCTCTCCCCTCCTCTCTCTCCCCACCTCTCTCTCTCCCTATCCCTCTCTCTTTATCTCCCTCCCCCCCTGTCTCTCTCTCTCTCCCTTTCTCTTGCTCCCCTCCTCTCTCTCCCCCCCTCCCGTCACCCCCCCTCCTCTTCCCCCTCCTATCCCTCCCCCTCTCTCCCCCTCTCTCCTCTTCCCCCTCCCCCCTCTCCCCCTCCCTCTCCTCTCTCCCCTCCCCTCTCCCCTCCCCCACTCCCTCCCCCTCCCCCCTCCCTCCCCCCCTCCTCCTCCCCCCCCTCCTCTCCCCCCCTCTTCCTCCCCCCTCCCCCCCTCCTCTCCCCCCCCTCTCCCCCCTCTCCTCTCCCCCCCCTCCTCTCCCCCCCCCCTCCTCTCCCCTCTCTCCTCTCCCCCCCCCCCCCCCTCCCCCCCTCTTTTTCCTCCCTCCTCCCCTCCATCCCCCCCCCACCGTCCTTCCCCCCCCCCCCCCCCACCTCCACACACCCCTACCCCCCCTTCCCTCCACCCCCCCCCTCCCTGCTCCCCACCTCTCCCCCTCCCCTCACCTCAATCCCCTCTCAGCACACACCTCTCTCTCCCCATCTCCCCCCTCCCCTCCTCCTCCCCCTCTCTCCTCCCCCTCTCTCCCCCCTCTCCTCCTCCCCCCTCCCCCTCCTCCCCTCCCCCACCCTCCCTCTCTCCTCTAAACCCCCTCCACACCCCCTACCTTCTACCCTCCCTCCCTGCTCCCCACCTCACCCCCCCTCAGCTCCCCCTCACTCTCACCCCCTCTCTCTCTCCTCCCCTCCTCCCCCACCTTTCCCCCCTCACCCACCCTCCCTCTTCTCCTCCTCTCCACCCCCCATTCCTCTTGCCCCTCTCTGTGTCTCTGTCTCTCTCTCTATCTCTGCCTCTTCTCTTCTCTGCTCAAACCATTTCCTAATTATTGCACCTCTGGGAGGGGGATTGTGGAAAGAGGAGGCATGTTGAAATTTCACGTTCCCACCCACCACAAAATGCTTACAGGCCCGCAGATGCCAACAAAATCATCTCTATCCATCCCACTGCTCACCCATGCACTCGTCCATAAGTCCATAAACTGGGCGTTCATAACTCGGGGACAACCTGTGGTGAGACAACACCTAATTTCTGGGCACTACACTTTCAAAAGGGTTTCGAGTTCTGAAAGAAAGTAAAGAAGTAATTTCCTACAACCATATATGAAATAGAATATCAGTGGTGTGGAGAGAAACTGCCGACGCTTGATACAGGGAGTCCAGGGAAGATTTCATTGAGATATCTAAAATTGTTAATTTCTTTCATAGATACATATTTGACAAACTAGTTTATTCTTTTGTTCAGAATCTTTAGTTTTCTTAAAGGCATTTGTATGAAATGGTGCATTTTTTCAAGTGAGCTACAACACTGATCAAAAGAGTTAATTAATTTGTCATGGACCATGCTATTAAATAGATTAGTGTTTCAAGATATCATTTAGATGTCCAAAATTGTGAATGTTTTTGACAGAATAAATGAAAATAAACTTTCCAGTGGCAGAAGATTTGGTTAATAAGGTTATGGTCATATGGTTATAGGGAAAGGAAATGTACAATTCCTGAAAGGAGTTAACCAGAGGCATTCACAACATGATAATTACCGAGCAATGGAGGAACAAAGAGGGGCAGGATTAACTGAGTAGTTTACTGAAAAGCTTGCAAAAACCTGAGGGGCTGATGGCTTCCTGTTGTCCATGTCAAGATTGTATTTGGCTCTGAGTCTGCAAGCGACCGTTTGCTCTCCATCATCCCCATTCCCTCTTTGCTTCAGGACAGAATTGAACATTTCTTTGACAAAGATGTTGTAACCTTCTCTTGAATCATTGCATAGGTTGTTTAGAAGCATGGTAAACCTCAGCAATAATGTGTGCCTCCAGGTAAGTTGTTTAGCTTCTATTGTGGATCATTTGAGACATTTATTGTGGGCAAAGTGAACACGGCATACATCTTCCTTAATTTGCTAATAAATTTGCTCAGTTATAAAACCCGAGAGATTGGGAGGAGAGTCTGATCCTTAACAATTAGTATATTTAAAGATCAACAAATCTATTCTGTATGTAACTTTATTTGTAACTTTAGCTGGGATGAGTGTCTTAATTAGCTGTACCTTGTTTATCTCATCAAACACCAACCTTTGTTGTTTTCCCTGTTCATCTCGGATGTAGGTATTGCAGGAGAAATATTTATTTATTCTTCAGGCAGATATGATACTTTTTAATGCTCTTTCAAACGATCATTGCTGTTCTGTAGATCCTGAATGTGTCAGTGTGTTTTCCCTTCTAATTATGCTGCGAATCATACCTTATTGGCAATTAAGGTCAATTAAAAATTAATCATGATCAGATGTCAAATCATTAATTTGTGGTTTATGGATTCTAAGCCAGCATTTATTATCAAAGATATTCACAATTAGCTGATGAAGCACCTTATGGAATCACTGCAGGGATTAGAATTGTTGGTAATATCGATAACTGGTCCAGCTATTCAGGGTTACACAACTGGGGTGATTGCTTTTTTGCAGGGAAATTGAGTAGCTGAGATTGATGAAAGGAGAAATTCATTGTTGATCACTGAAAGTAAATGCTTGATGTATTGTGTTCCAGTTTCAACTACCTTAGTCAACACTATTCCTTGTCTACTTTCCTGCAAATCCACCAAAACCCTCAGTTGTTAACATGGACTTCATTCCACCCAATATCACAACATCGTTGAAAACCCAAACACAGAATAGTTGACTGCCTTGTGAAGCTTCTGCATTCTGTTCATAGGGGCAACCAAGAGCTTCCTGTTGCCCACCACTTTAGTTCCACATGCCAATCCCCCTCTGATCTATCGGTCTATAGCCTCGTGCACTGGCAGAATAAGGCCAAAACATGATGAGCACCTCATCTTCCATCTGCGCATGTTGCAGCCTGCAAATCCATAACTCCCTGGAAGTGGCAACACAAGTGAATAGTATGCTAAAACAGGCAAATAGTATGCCTTCCTTCATGGGCTGAGGTTTTGAGAATGAGAGGAAAAGGCCTGTCCCACAAGCATGCAACTCCATGCGGCAAGCGAGATGTAAAGCCCGCTGCCGCCTCGACGCTGTACGCACGGAGGTGAGTGATGAGCGAAGTCCGACGGGCATACAGCTTCGAGGCGGTACATACGGCGTTGAGGCAGCTGCGGGCCGGCAGGCCGTTGCCGCACAGAATTTTTGAACCCGGTCAGTTTTTCGGAACCCCGTGCGATGTCGGGACCAGCTCTGCACAACTCCATACGGCTCCGGTGATCGAAGTGGGACCGGCCCCGCGAGGCCATACGGCTCAAGCGACCACGTTAGGTCAAGCTTGCCGCATGCAGGCACATGCTGGTGGGACCGGCCCTTTAGGTCACGCTTGCCGCATGGAGTCGCATGCTGGTGGGACAGGCCCTTAAGGAAGTCATGATGCAGCTTTCTTCGTTAAGCTGCATTTGGATGTTGCATACAGTTCTGGTCTCCCCATTACAGAAAGGATGCAGAGGATTTGGAAAGTGCATATTTACCACAATGATGCCTAGATTAGGTGGTATCAGTTACAGGGAGTATTTGAGCAGACTTGGATTGCTTTCTCTGGATCACTGGACATTAAGGGAGATCTGATAGAAGTATATAAAATGATAACAGGGATATATAGAGTAGATATTCAGAATCTCTTTTGTAAGATGGAAATATCAAATCCTACAGGGCCTAGCTTTAAGGTGAGAGGGACAAAGTTAAAAGGAGATGTGTGGGACAAGTATTTTACACTAGAGGCTGCTGAGTGTCTAGGGGCGGCACGCACACCCCCATCCATATTAACGGGACGGAGGTGGAACGTGTTTCCAGTTTCAGATTTCTGGGTCAACATATAACCGTCAACATCTCCGATGACCTGTCTTGGACCCACAATACCTCAACTCTGATCAAGAAGGCTCACCAGTGTCTCTTCTTCCTGAGGAGACTGAAGAAAGTCCATCTGTCTCCTCAGATTCTGGTGAACTTCTACCGCTGCACCATCGAGAGCATCCTTACCAACTGTATCACAGTATGGTATGGCAACTGCTCTGTCTCCGACTGGAAAGCACTGGAGAGGGTGGTGAAAATTGCCCAACACATCACCGGTTCCTTGCTCCCCTCCATTGAGTCTGTCCAAAGCAAGCGTTGTCTGCGAAGGGCGATCAGCATCGCCAAGGACTGCTCTCACCCCAACCACAGACTGTTTACCCTCCTACCATCCGGGAGGTGCTACAGGTCTCTCCGTTGCCGGACCAGTTGCAGCTTCTTCCCTGCGGCTGTTACATTACTCAACACTGTACCTAGGTGATTGCTAACCACCACCACCACTCCCCGGACACTCCTTCCACCAGGAAAAAATAATTGCACTACTATGACTGTATGCACATAAATATATTTATCTGAATCTGAATCTGGTGCTGATAGTAAAGGCAGAAACAGTATGATATGGCATTTAAGTGATTTTTACATAGGAAAACAATATTCAGGGGATGGGGGAATATGGATTATGTGCACGCATACAAGTGTTGGTCTTGGCATCATGTTCAAAGTTGACATTGTGGGCCAAAGGGCCTGTTCCTGTGCTGTATCGTTCTTTGTTCTAATGTTCTATGGATTTAATATTGAATTCTACAACTTTGTGTAACTTAAATCCTCTGTCTGCATCAGTCATCCACTCTCAGTTTAGCTGGTATGTTTATATGTATTTTATTTTTCTTCTTTTCTCTCTCGGCATATGAAGAACATGCATATTCTAATTGACTGGGCAAGTCTTCCAGCTCTGCATTTCCTAACTCCTATGTTCTTTGTCTATGTTTGCACTCTCTAACTGCTCCCATTTACTAATGGACCACAGAATATTGTTGACTGCATATCCCTATAGTCAACCACGTCTACCCTACCAGAGACATCCCCTTCCCTCACCCACCCTGCAGCCTATAGAAGGTAGACACAAAATGCTGGAGTAACTCAGCGGGACAGGCAGCATCTCTGGAAAAAAGGAATGGGTGACATTTTGGGTCAAGGCCCTTGTTCAGCATTTGGTGTCTACCTTCAATTTAAACCAGCATCTGCTGTTCTTTCCTGCAGCTTATTGAGCTCCATTGCTCTCCTTCCTATTGATAAAAAATGTGGCGTGACCCACTGAGTATTTCCATAATTTTCTGCTTTTATCCAGCCCCAATATTGGCTTCAGTGAAGCTTGTAAAATGTAAATTGTCCCTAGTGGAGGATAGTGTCAGTGTACGATCACCGTATTCAGTGGGCCGAAGGGCCTGTTTCTGTGCTGTAGGTTTAAACCGAGGTACCACCGGGTGGCACCAGCAATGGCTGCCTCGCAAACAGTCTGTCTGTCCCTTCCTGCTTTGTCGTTTGTTTGTATATGTTAAATGTATGTTTTCAGTGCTTTTTAGCTTGTTTTCTGTGGTGGTGGGGGGAGGGGTAAGGGGATACTTTTTCTAACCTCTTACCTCGACGGAGATGCTAATTTTTTCCGTATCATATCTCCGTCCGTGCTGCAGCCTGACATCGAGAAGTTCTTTACTGGACACCGACTTCGAGAACACTGTGGGAGCCTGCAGACTTAATATGGGTGCCTGCGGACTTTAACATCGTGGAGCTCGCAGTCTCTGGTTAGAGACCAACTTTGGGAACACCAAGCCGCAGGAACTACGACTGCGCCCTGACATGGGAGCTTCGACCGCCGGCTACGGGTGCTTCGATCGCCCTGACTGCGGATGGTTCGACTGCCCCGATCGTGGGAGAATAAATGGGGAAGAAGAAGTGACTTTATTGCCTTCCATCACAGTGAGGAACGTGGGGAATCCGCTGTGGTGGATGTTTATGTTAACTTTTCTGTAGCTGTGTGTCTTGTTGCATTGTTTTAGTATGGCTGTGTGGTAATTCGAATTTCACTGTACTTTAATTGGTTACATGTGACAATAAACTGACCTTGAGACCATAAAACTTTGAAATTAAACTCTAAACTAAACTTACAATTCTTATCAGGATCATTGACTAGCCGAACATTTATGCAACATTTTTTGCACCATCTGCTTCAGCAGAAACAGAGGTTCCAAAAGGGAATTAAGCTATTGGCAAGTAAACAAAATTTGAGGTAATCTGAGCACACTGGCATTCCCAGTGGTGCGTTCCATCTTCCTCTCAAAATATAATAAGGTATTGCATGGGCTTGGAATAACACTCTAGTTTAAGCAGATACAGATGGAAGATGATTTGGATGACAGTATGTGAAAACATTACAATTATCAAAAGAAAAATATGTTACAAGAAATGATTTATATCACATGAACAATTAAAAAAATATTACAATTCTATACATAAAATCACTGAGAAAATATGTCCAATAATGTGGTTACAGAATTTAACAATTGTGGCGCAAGTATCATACATATAACATTACTTTGCTATTCTGCTTAATGCCTCAATGCATCTGAATGTTTAATAGTTCCTCACAACATGCCTTTGCTATCTATCTAAAGCACTAACCTTTCGCAAGCATACGAATGCCGCCCAAACGTCATTCTATTGTGTGTAGTTGATTAGTGTAACCAACTGGACTGTGCTTTGGTGATTATTTTTTGATTTGTTTAATGGCTCATTGATTTTGCATTATTGTTCAGAAGAGCACAATTCATTGCAAAGAAGGGAGGACGTTTTTCCACCAGCAAAATGCTGCAAATTTCAAATGATTATTGCAGACATTTTGAATGGCAGAAATGGATCGTCCCTTCCGATAAATCCTTCAACAAATCCAGTAAATGATTAAAAGTGGTTTAAATAATAATAAATATGCATGAAATCTGATTTTCCTGACAACTGTGTTTATGAATCCTGCAACAATACATAAATTGCAAATTTGAATCTGCTTGACTGGCAATGTCATCTCATTTATCAGGGTACATCAGACAAAGTGGTCCAAGGATATATATTTATTGAGGTACTTCAGTCTTTCTGTGTATTCCTCACCAAGTTTTCTATTGGGTGGTTCTTCAGACCACCTTTCCATCCCTAAGGTGATTATTTATCTGGGGTGTCATACTCTGTCAGCAGATTCCAGGGCTAAAATGTGTCGAGCTATTTCAGTCCAATGCATATGGTCAGACTAATTATTTATTATAGTCATAGCACGCTACAGCATGGAAACAGGCCTTTCAGCTCAACCTCCCCATGTCGACCAAGATGCCCCATTTACTGTAGTCTTTTTTTGCCTGCGTTTGGCCCCTATCGCTCCATGTTTCCTATCCATTTACCTGTCCAAATGTCTTTTCAATGTTGTTATTGTACCTGACTCAACTACTTTATCTGGCAGCTTGATTCAAATACCCATCAGCCTCTGTGTGAAAAGCTACCCTCAAGTTCCTATGAAGTCTTTCCCCTCTCATCTTAAAGCTAAGCCCTCTGTTTCTTGATTCCCTGCTCTGGGAAAAAAACTCCATGCCTTCACCGTATTTATTCCCCTCGTGATTTTATACACCTCAATAAGATTACTGCTTAGCCTCTTGCTCTCCAATGAATAAAGTGCTAGTGTGCCCAACTTTTCCATTTAGCTATGGCGAGAGTCCCGGCAACATCCTCATAAATCTTCTCAGCTTAATGGCAATTTTCCAGTAGCACAATGAACCAAAAGTGAACTCAATACTTCAAGTGCGGCCTCATCAACATCCCTTACAACTGTAACATGGCCCCATAGCTGAAGCTTCCACATCGCGGGGCTGGAAACTGGAAGTATCCTGAGCTAATTCTGCTACCACCATCATCTATCGCAACAAGTGATGGCTCCCACTGATTGTTGCCAGAAGCTTGTGACCTTTTCAGGTCGGACGATGACAGCAATGTCAACATTTGAAACATGGAAGATCGACACCAAAGAAGAAGACTGTAACATAACATACTCTCTACTCAATTCTTTAACTGATAAAAGCCAGAATACCAAAGGCCTTCTTCTCGACCCTACCTACCTGCAGTGCCAGTTTCAGGGAATTTTCTACTTGCCCTAAATCCCTCTGCTCTTCACCATTCCCCAGGGCCCTTCCATTCACTGTAAATATCTTGCCATGTTATAGCTTCACAAAATACAATATCTCACAGTTATTCAGAGAGCAATACAGCACGGAAACAGGTTATTTGGCCCAACTAGCCCATGCCAACCAAGATGCCCCATTAACACTAATCCCACCTGGTCTCATCTGGCCCATATCCTTAACCTTATCTGAATTAAATTCCATGCGTTTTCACATTCACTCAATTGATCAAGATCCAATTGTAATTTTGATAACCATTTTCACTGTCTACAATACCACCTATTTTAGTGTCATCTGCAAACTTACTAATCAAGCCTTGTACATTCTCACCCATTTCATTGATATATGTAACAAAATGCAATGGGCTCAGCACTGATTGCTGAAGCAAAGCACTAATCACAGGCCCCTAGTTCGAAAAACACCCTCCCATCACTACCCTCGTTTCCTACCATGAAGCCAGTTCTGTATTAACTAGATTTCCCTGGATCCCATGCATTCCAGTGCAGCCTACCATGTAGAGTACCTGATCAAAGACTGTGCTGAAGACTACATAGTTTATCTATGGCCCTGTTCCCATCAACCTTCTTAGTTACATCATCAAAAACATTAATCCAATTTATTGACACGCTCTCTCGCATGCAAAAGAATGCGGACTATGTCTAATCAACCCCTGTCTTTCCAAATGCATGTATTTCTTATCCTTTCCAAAGATGATAGGCTTGTCTATAGTTTTTCTTTGCAGCCATTCACAAATAGAGGCACAACTTTGCCACCCTCCAGTCGCCTGGCACTTCACCCACGTCTAACGATGATTCATATATCTCATCCAGGCTCCTGCAATTGACTGACCTGCTGAGTTACTCTGCCATTTTGTGTCAATATCTCTGTAGTTTCTTCTTTAGCCTCCTTCTCAATGTCCTCAAATATATCTGATCATGTCTGGGAGATTTGTTTACCATCATATCTTACGATATACAGCACCTCGTGAACTATAACACAGACTGTCCTCAAGATATCTCCATTAACTATCCCAAGCTCCCAAATGTATGTGTCAGTCTCCATGTAAAAACAGAGGAAAAATATTAATTGTGGATCTTGCATATCCCTTGTGTCTCCACACAAAGATGATCACTAAGGAACCCTGTGTTCTCTCTTGTTACCCTTTTCCCCATAATATACATTAACAAATCTATTTGGATTCTTCTTAATCTTATCTGCCTGAGCTATCTCATGCCACCTTTTTGCCCTCCTGATTTCCCTCTTAAGTATGCTCTTCAAATTCCTGTACTTCTGCAAGGATACGCTTGATCCTAGCTGTTATTACCTGACCCATGCCACCTTTTTCTTGAACGCACTCAATTTCTCTTGTTATCCAGGGTTATTTACTTCTACTTGCCCTTCAGTTTAACGAGAACATGCATACCTTCAACTTTCACTATCCCAATTTTAAAAGCATCCCACTTTCTGAACATCCTTCACCCACAAACAAACTACTCCAATCAACTGTTGCAATCTCTTGCTTAATACCATCAAAGCTGGCCTTGCCTCAATTTTGATTATTAATTTATGGATCAGCTCTGTCCTATCCATAACAATTTTATAGAAAATAGAAATGGTCGCTGAACCCTAAGTGAATAAAAAGTGTGTTTACTGGAACAATCTTGGATTGTTTTTCTAATATTCTTGTTGTAATGTTCTCCATAATCAATAAAGCAACCCCCCATCTCTATGTCAGCTGTCCCACCTCTATCTCATCTGTATCCTGGAACATTAAGCTGCCAATTCTGTCCCTCTCTTAGCCAGGTTTCCTTAGTGGCCATAAATTCCCAATTTTGCATTACTATCCAAGCCCTAACGTCATCTGTCTTGTCTGGCCTCCAATATTGAAATAAATGCAATTTAATTCAACCATTGTTTTCCTTGCTCCCTATTAAGCTGCTGCCTACACTGTTCTCTATTGAACCTGCTGACATTGACTTCTATCCACCTCCATCCTTCCTCATTACTGCATTGGAGCCTATTCACTTCCAATCTAGTTCAACCCCTCTCAGAGAGTTTCAGTAAATCAAAAATGGATCAAAAATGCTGGAGTAACTCAACAGGTCAGGATACATCTCTGGGGAAAATAAATAAGTGATGTTTCAAATCTGAAGCATTCTTCAGACCAGTTCAGACACAAAGCATCACTTATTCATTTTCTCCAGAGATGCTGCCTGACCCGTTGAGTTATCCAGCATTTGTGTCCATCTTCGGCATAAGCAGGTATCTGCAATTCCTTCTTACACAACTTCAGTAAAACATCCTGTCAGGATATTGGGCATCTCCAGACTTTTTGTGTGTCCAGTGATGGTTATTTGTTAATTTGTACAACACTATGCTCTAACAGAATGCTATAATTGGCAAACTATTCATTGGCATCAATTCAATGATTCAATTATACGGTATTATCACATGTACCTCGGTGCATTGATATTCTTTGTCTGGCATACAATCCATAAGATTATACTATAGATAAGCACAATTATAGAACAACTATTATAGTGTAAGAATAGGAGATATCACCGAGACAATAGCAACAGAGTTTCTGATGCCTATTTGTGCTCTTCAAGTTTCAAAGTTCTTAGTAGTACAGAGTCTTATCTTGGCCTTAAAGGCACATTGTCCTGGTGGCAGCAATGGGTTGGTGTTGGCTTTCTCATGTGTCCATGTGTTGTAAACAGTGGATGGTTGTACAATGGGCAAACTTCCCCATTTTCACAGTGGGGCAATTCCTTCACTTACTGATTTGTGCGTAAGACACTTATTCCTGACCTATGCTGTTGAATCCCACAACCTATAGCCCTAGTTGATGATACAGCCATCATAAGCTGGATCTTTAATTCAAAGCAAGCTTGAAACATTACTGGATATCTCTTGCCTTGGTCACTCATCTCTCAGATTGGTCAACAGAAGAGTCTCTGCTCAAATCTCAAATAGTTGACCGTATTCAACGGGCTCAGCAGCACCCAATTGTGGGATAAATAAACTTGGTTTTAAAGTATGTGTTGGAAAGAACTGCAGATGTTGGTTTATATCTAAGATAGACACAAAGTGCTGGGGCAACTGAGTGGGGCAATTCAGACTTTGAGTCTGAAGAAGGGTTCAGACCTGAAACATCACCTGTTCCTTTTCTCCAGAGATGGTGCCTGGCCCACTGAATTGCCCCAGAACTTTGTGTCTATCTTCAGTTTTTCTTTAAGTTCTGATAAATGATTTTGCGAAACCCTATATGCTGACCCTATTGAAATGTCTGTAGAGTGAGATATTGTGTGAGACAGACTGGACAATAATTATCGTTGTTTAGTAGTATCCATGCAATGCCCCCACACCACAACACTGTCACCATAGTGAGATTTAACTGCATATCTCTGGAGTAATACAAGCTTTTGTTCATAGGTCTACTCTATGTTCTGTGCAGCCAAAGCACTGCTAATTTTAATAGGTATAATTTTCAAGGTCTGTAAGGGCAGACATAAACTGAAGTATCTTGCCAGTCCCCAATGGTGCCATCACCAGTGGAGTGTAGACACAGACGCTACTAATGCTAGAGCTGAAATATCAAACCTTCTTCACATGTTGTAAATTAATTCCTTACTGTATGCAAAGAAATTAAATGAAGCTGCTTGCAAACAGCTGTCAGAATTTGATGACCCTAGCATTTATAAAAGGTTTTATTCCATCTACTTTGAAATTTATATTTTTTAAATGTCAGTGCACAAAATCATTTAATATCCTTCCCAGGTTATAGCCCATTACATAAATTGTATTTGAATCGTTTCTTGACATTCAAAACAACTTTTAATTTGTGTAATTCCTTCTCATTGAGCCCTTCATTAAGTTTTTAAATGTTATTATAGAACATGACTTGGGGTAGAGCAGAGGTCCGTCCCAAATTATTCATGCTGATCAGGTTGTCTAACGGAACTGGTCCTACTTACCCTGCTTGTGCCTGGCCACATCCTTCCAAATGGAATCAAGGGATATGGGAAGCAGGAACAGGGTGCTGTTTGTGAATGATCAGCCATGATCATATTCAATGGCGGTGCTGGCTCGAAGGGCCGAATGGCCTGCTCCTGCACCTATTTTCTATCACTCTATATTTCAAACCTTTTCTATCCATGTACCTGTACATGTGTCTTGATGCAATTGTACCCATCTCTATCACTTCCTCAAGCAGCTTGTTTTATATATCTGCCATCCTATGTGTGAAGAAGTTGCGCTCAGGTCCTTTTCAAATTTTCCCTCCTCACCATAAAACTATGCCCCTTATCCTGGGGAGCCTAAAACAATTTACTTTATTGATGCCTCTCTTCATTGCCATTGTATCACCAATGTCAGTGTCATTCACAAACTGTACAACAGTGAAGCCTGCACTAATCCATGTAGCACACCATTCATTACAGCCTCCAGATGGAAATGTTATCCTCTACCACCACCCTCTGTTTCCTACCTGCAAGCCAATTTTATATGCCATAGGCGAGCTTGCTCAGGATCTCTTGTGATCTAACCTTCCAGCCAACCTACAATGTTGTACCTTGCCAAAGGCTTTGCTAACAATCCGTGTAGACAGTGTCTACTGCTCTGCCCTCATCAATCTTCCTGGTCACCTCTTTAAAAAATTCAAGCAAAGTTGGTGTTCACTTCCCTAAAGTTCATTCATTTTTCAAGTGCATTCTGAGAATTCATGCAGACAGTGTGTCAGCGACAATCGTGGCATTCAATTTTATTTCAAACTCCAAGTGATGGAGTAACCTAAAGGGTCAGGCACCATCTGCGGAGGAACTGGCTAGTTGTGGTTTTGTGTTTGGACCCTTCTTCAGATTCTGAGTCTGTCTGACCTGCTGAGTTGCTCCAGTACTTTGTGTTTTTTTCAAGATTCCAGCATCTACAGTTCTTTATGATCCGATTTTATTTTCACGAGTCTTTGCATTTCTGCTATCATTTAATAGTGTGTCTTAATCGATCATTTATATAGTTTGCTACTTCATTAGCTATGGGGGATGAGCATACAGAGGAGTGGAAAGATGCAGGGTGACTGTAGTGGTGGAAGAAATGTGCGTGCACTGAGGTAGATGTGCAGAGAATAGAGCTTACTAAACGGGCAATCTGCTCTATCACTTTACTGACTATGGACGATTGAATTGTTCACAATGGCTGTTGTTTTTCTTTCATGTGTGCATTGAAACTGCCACTTCAACTTACAGTTGTTGGTCCATGACAAGTCATGGGTAATATTTATGTTAAGGAACTTGAAGCTCTCAACCATTTTGACTTTGGTAGCATTAATACATATTGGCGCATGTACTCCACTGTGTTTCCAGAAAGTCGATTATTAGCTCCATAAGATCACTTTAAAGTTCGCTTTAAAGTGCTTCAATAGTATCCTGAAAATCTCCATAAAATTCCTTGTCTTTTTGTTCATGCCTTGCTATTTATTTTACTCTTTTATTCTGTCATTATTTAATTTCTATTCCCATTGGAACTCTCTGAATTTATAAACCATCTTGGGTCAATATTAATAACTCTTTCTGGAACTCCAATGCACACATGAAAGAAAAAACAACAGCCATTGTGAACAATTCAATCTTCCATGATCAGTAAAGTGATAAAGAGCAGATTGCCTGTTTAGTAAGCTCTTTTCGCTGCTCATTTATCTCCAAGAAAGGTTTCTACAAAATGGAATTCCACATTCCACTCATGGAATGCAGTAAGTAAAAGCTGTCAGAAAAGACAAGGACGATTTAAAATAGAAGGTGTTTGGTTGAGCTGATAATGTCTTCCAGAGAATGTTGTTTAACAAGCAGGCTTTCCAAACATAGTTCACATTTGTCTTTCGATAATCTAAAGTGACAAGACTTTAATGGCCTCTCAAGTCATACATATTTTCCTGTGTTCTTCGGTTTGCCAGAGGTCACAACAGTGAACTAAATGCAGGTCAAGAACTGACAAGGGAACAGTTAACTGTTGAGATGTTGGAAATATGGCAACCAATTTTCACATGGAATAGCTCCCACAAACAGCAAAGTTAGAATACACTGAACGGCTTGATTGAGAGGTCAATTATTTCCAAGACTCTGGGGAAAACATCTCTGTTTCTCTGAAAAGAAAAACACCTGTGCTTATTTCTTTTAAGTTCAAGTTTAGGTTTTGGATTATTATTGTCACGTGTACCTAGGCACAGTCAGAAGCTTTGTTTTGCATGCTATCCAAGGTAACACTGTACAAAGATACAATCAAGCCAAACTTTAGCACAATATGTAGAGCAAAGGGAGAGATACAGAATGGAGAATGTACTTCACTGTGATTCTGGAAGTCGATAATGACCTCCATAAGACCATTAAACATATGAGCACAGTTAGGCCATTTAGCCCATGACGTTTCGGATAGAGACCCTTTTTCAGATCTATTCCTTCTCTGCAGTCATGCTGAGTTACTCCAGCTTTTTGTGTCTATCTTCTAATTCTTTACAGTTCTCCCGCATGGCTTTGTACCTATTGATTTCAGGAGGGCTCCCATAATCATGCCTGGAGAGTCTGAGACTAGATCACTGGGCAGATTTCCCAGCCTGAGAGCTTCTAAGCCACTGTGAGTCTGCCTGGCCGGTGCTGAGTGTCAATACAGCCAGCATTGGAGATGAAGATGTGGAAGATGTTGCTGCTGACTCAAGCCACTGTCACCCCTATAAAATGCAAGCTCCACAAAGGAACATGAACATGACTGACACTGGGGCTCTGGTGGAAGATTTTGACCATTAAAACGAGACTATTTAAAAAATAAATCGTGACAGAAATTACTCAGCAGGTCAGGTTTTGTCTGTGATGAGAGAAACAAAACAAACATTTCAGGGCGATCACACTTCATTAGAACAGGGAGTGAAACTATTTTAATATGTCATGGCAGGGAGAGGAATGGAAACAACAAAGTGAATGTTTGTGATACAGTGGAAACCAAGGGGAACTAAAGGGCCTGTCCCACTCAGGCGATTTTTCAGGCGACTGCTGGCGACTGTCAAGTTGCCGGCAGTCGGCTGAAAAACAGGCAACAGGAATGGCGACTGTCAGAGTGGAACACAAACACACACATCGCTTCCTTCACCAGCCCGTTATGCGGATGGGGACAGCGCGGTCTGAGTGAAATTCACACAGTGAAAGCCAAGGTGAAGCAGACACACACCACAATGAACAGGAAGGTTGGCAATGTAATTAAGACGACTAGAAGCACAATGTACGGTAAGTCCTTTAAAATAGGGGGGGGGGGGGGTAGAGTGGGGAGAGGGGGTGAGAAGGGGGGGAGAATGGGGGAGGAGTAGTGGAGACAACTTTTAAGAAGCCAGAGATACACGGCTGTGAAGCTCGGCAGACATTAACGTTACCGGTCGGTTATCCTTTGTTCTGAAAACTACTGCTTACCTTTTTTTTCCCCAATGAGCCAATAAAATTCACCGGCCAGCACCGGCTACAACCTACGAGAACCTTCGCCCTCCTAGCGACCCACCTACGACACGAAAATTCTTGCTACTCTCCCTGGCGGCTTCATTCTGGTCGCCATGAGGCCGCGACTAGTTCCCAGAATGCGGGAAATACACACGACCTTGAAAGCGACTACCCGGCAACCACCCGCGAACATGTGGCGACTGCATAGTCTCCTGCAGTTGCCTAAAAAGTCGCCTAAGTGGGACATGTTGTGGTGGAGCTGGCTAAGGTAAGTTAAAGGCTTGTTAATCACAATTGATCTGTTTACAGGAGAAATTAACAAGAGATGACCACAAACAGGAGAAAACAAAAGAAAAGTGCGAACCATGAGGCTTATAAGCGTTGCAGGTACTAAAAATCTGAAATAAACATGGAATATGATGGTAATTCTCAGCAGGACAGGCAGCATCTGTGGAAAGAGAAACAATTTTACAGGCTGATGATTATTCATCAGTACTGTCTAATTCTACTACATACTGGAAATTAGGTTAATTATCAAGCAGATTTTACCCCGTGTGGAAAAAAAAGTAAAATTAAGTATTATTTTAATGTAACAAAAATGATTAAAACATAAAATCAATGAAGAATAATGGAAAATAATTTGTTAACTAATTTAAAGGAAATTATTTAACTTCCCCTTTGGTTTCTAATCCTCAGGCTGAGAACCCCCATTGAATTTTCCACCTTAATTCTGGGCAATCCCCAGCAACATTTGAGTTGGAATCAGCAGTAGCTTACTGGTATTGCTGATTCTGTTTAGGTCCATTCTGAAGGTAATGTATCAGTGATGATAAGAACCAACCTGCCATCACAGTTAAGCAGACGGAGAGAAGGAAAGGGTGTGTTTCAAGGCGAGACCCTTCTTCAGGTTGAAGAAAGGTCTCGACCTAAAACACACCCTTTCCTTCTCTCCTGCCTCGCTAAGTTACTCCAGCATTTTGAGTCTATCTTCGGTGTAAACCAGCATCTGCATTTCCTTTCCTTCCTACACACTTCCCTGCACCATTTCACACCCGGTCCTGAGGTTGATAAAAAAATTATATCTTCTGCATGACAGGAGAGGAATGAAGAAAGAATGACTGGGGTGTGAGTGGTCCTTGATTAAGTTGACTGCTTTCCCGAAGGTGCGTGAAGCAACAAAGATTATTTCCGGATCATCCTGTTGCATTGTTGCATGCATCAGACTGAAGGATCTGACCTCCAACTGGCACATTCAGTCCTGCCGTGCATCCTTTAGGCTGGCTCAGTCTGTGGTTTGAATGTTGATGATCATCCACACACCAACGGGCAACTATTTACCTCTCAGTGCCTCTCAGGAGTCTCTAGATGATTTTATTTAATGCCCAACAATCTGAGAGGGTGGTAAGCCCAAGGATGAATGTAACATCACTCAGAGTCTTAGATCATCTATGCTCTTCCGAAGCTCAAATTGGACCGAATAAGACTTATTCACGCTTAGTTTAGTCTAGTTTAATTTTGAGATACATAGCGGAAGCAGGCCCTTTGGCCCACTGAGTCCACACCGATCAATGATCTCTGCTCTCGAAAGCTTGCAGTTCTGATCAGAAACATTGATTCTAGATTGCAAGATCTGTCACGTTTCCCCATTGTTAAAATCCAGAAATTGCTTGATCCTCTTTTTTTACAATGCAGAAATGCATTGCTCCTAAATTGCATAATCGGGTTATATTGGAATGTTGTTTGCAGCACGATAGCATGTCAGCCGTATGTTGCGATTCTTAACTGCTTTAGCTAACTTCAGATGCATTTTGATACCCCGGAGAATTAATTTCTGATGGACTGTTCCATTTGAGTGTGGGATGATTATCTGGGAATTGCTGTGGCTTGGATACCTGACTCAGTCGTCGTATTTGATGCTTTGCAAATCAGTAGAACAAAGTCATTACACACACTAAAAAGAGCAGAACAAATAATCTTCACCTAACCGCTCAGAATTGATAGACTGATGATTTTCGGCTCCATCAGCTTTTAATTATCGGAGATTAGAGTCAGAAAGGACAGTGGGAACGGACAGAGAATTGAAGTGACAAAAAACTGCAAGCTTAGGTCACTCTTAAGGACCAAATGACAGTGTTCTGCAAAATGATCACGTGCGCTTCATTTATTTCTCTGAGATTTTAGTAGAATGGGAAGAGTGAAAATATTTAACCCTTATTTTTATACTGTGTCACGAGCACCAATGTATTCTGCATATTCAATTTTACAAAGTCCTTCATAATTTTAAAACGCTCACCACACGTGCTAGAAAAAAATTACTTGTTTATGTAGTGATTACTGATTGTTATAAAGTCTCAGTCTTAGCGACACTTTTGTGAGTCCAGTTTGCAAACTTCTCCATTCCCTCTCCAAACTTGTAATAAAGAGGTTAGAACACTTCATATATTTTAATCTGTTGTTTTTCTACAAAATGTAATTCCACTCATGAAATGCAATTAGTGAAAGCTGGTCAATATGGACAAGGCAGATTAAAAATAGAGGGTTTTGGTCGAACTAATAAAGTATTCTGCAGTGTAAGCTATTTAATAGGCATAGCTTTCCAGACATGGTTCAAATTTGACTCTTGATAACCTAACTGCCCAGACTTCAATGACAACTGAGGTTATTTTTTTCCTAGACTTCTCTGATTTTCCAGAATTCACAACAGTCAACAAAATGCAGGTCAGGAACTGTTTGTCATCAGTTACTGTCCAATGGGTATTATGAGAATGTGTAATTGACAATGGAAATAGTAACCTGGAAAATCAATATTGCTGTATCAAAATTCAGGCCAGCAATGATCTGATCGAGTGTTAGCGCATACTTGATTATCATAGATTAGGAGGGCATTGCCAACCATCCTGTAACAAGGACGTGAGTGCAACACTGGCTCTTACCTATTTCAACAATAACTAACTGCATCAGATTCATCATCTATTACTGTGTGCTTTATGTAAGATGTTACCTGACTGTAAAATCTATATATAAGCAATGGCCATGCATCATAGTTTGGCTAAGTGCAGTGCCATCAGGTTAATTAGAGAATCATGGTGAGTTATGACTGCTGAATAATGGAGGTGACCCAGGGTGGAAAGGATAGAAGGCATTTATTGTTGGACGCCTTGTGGTAGGCAATGATTAGATGACAATATACCAAAACATAATTTGGCCATCTCAGCAACATAGTACTGAAAAGCAGACTGTGCAAGACCACAAATCAAATGAGTAGAGAAATTAAATCAAAATGAAATGATGAAAGACTTGTCTTAACACAACGCATTTCCACCACATTGAACAAAAATACCAGACAAATGATACTCTTCTTGGACAAAGCAACCCAAGTAATAAGAATGGAAGATTATAAAACTGGTAAGACAGACCAATGTTGAAATTCAGCAACTATGCAAAGGTCACTGCAGAATCAATTGTTTATTACAGATAATGGATGTGTCAATAAACTCTGGATTCACCTATGTGTTTGCGTATATTTCAGTACCAGTGCATTAAATTCCATTTCAGCTTGTTTTTTATCAATTGCTTTCAAAAGATCTAATTGGTTTCTTTTCACTCCCTGTTTGGGGAAATGTAACTTGTTTTCTTGTGGGATATTGGAGAATTCTTCCTTCAAATGTGCTTTGCAATTTGACTCCTATTTTTTTTCCTTTTCATGATGTGCTTACATGATCCATTGACAATGACCTTTATGACCAAGCAAAAAATGTAGTATTAACACTCCCCTTGAACTTCCCGGCTCTCTGGTCAGCAATCATGTCGATTCCTCTTGGTGTTGTACACAACATTAATTTGGCCTCTTTTATGGGGTAGAATGTAACCCAAGATCAAATTCTGGAAAAGAAAGGATAAAATAATTGAAATTTGTGCTACTTTCATGCTCACAAACATGTCCAACAGCACATTTAATTAAGTTTAATTTAGAGATACAGCGTGAAAACAGACCCTTTGGCCCACCTAGTCCAGGCGGTCCAATGATCGCCTGGATCTATTCTACACACTAGGTGCAATTTAGAGCAGCCAATTAACCTACAAACCTGCACGTCTTTGGGATGTGGGAGGAACCCAGAGTACCCAGAGAAAACCCACGCAGTCACAGGGAGAATGTACAAACACCACACAGATAGCACCCTTAGACAGGATCAAATCAGGTGCTTTAAGGCAGCCACTCGGAGCCATTTTGCCGCCACTATTAATATAGTTGAGATTATGTTTTTTCAGGCATGGTATATAAGCTAAAGCCACTGGCAACAATTTGATAACAAACTGACAATTTGTTTCTTGTGACATTGATCAACTTTGGTCAGGGCACTGGAGATAGACCCCCCACTTTCAAGATAGTGGCTGGAATTGCTTTACAGCTACTGCATTATTAAAACAGACTCGTGTGATTGACTGCTCTCTGCAATAATTGCCAGGGAAGCTTGCAGAACCATGCTGATGATGTCCTTGGAGTAAACAGCTGTGCTCATGGTTTGTAATTGCAAAAATAAAACATACACCACAGTTTTATATCCACTTGAGAAGCTAGATTGAACCTAATCTTGGTATTTCTTCCAGAAAAAATTCTAAATGCATTGCATTTGTTGGACCAGTCTCTAGAATTTGCAGTGGTCAATTAGCCTTCCATTTGGATGTCTTTGGGATGTGTGAGGAAACTACAGTATCTGGAGGAAAGCCACGTGTCACAGAAAGAAAGAGGCAGCTACATAATGAGATCTCTGGAGTTGTGAATTGAACCCACTTCACTGGAGCTGTGAGATAGTTGGTTTACTATTTGTGCCACAGCCGTGCCCTAATATGATCATTCCAACGTTTTGAAAGAGGTGGCTATGGAGATGAAGGTTGTTAACTTGTAAAATTCCACAGATTCTTGAATAGTTTGCAAAGATCAGATAGCAAATGTAACCCTGTTGTTTAAATCACGAGGAAAAGAGAAAATGGGGATCAACAGACTGATTAGACCAACAACAGGTGCAGGGAACTTGCAAGACTCTGTTATTAAGAACATTGGAATGGTGCAGTTATTACAGGACTGGACAAAGTCAATATAGACATATGAGAAAGAAATGCTGTTAACAAATAGTTATTAGAGTTCTTTGAGCTTGTAGTTACCAATGGGAAAAAAGGCAAACCATGCAATGTGTTGTATGTGGACTTTTAAAAAGATCTTTAATAAGGTGCCACATGAATAATTATAGCATAAATTTCAAGCAAGTGGGATTGGAGGAAAAAAAGGCCTGGACGTAGAATTATTTAGGGAACAAAAAAATGGAAGATTGGACAAAATAGATCATTTTTAGTCTGGAAGACTGTGGGCAAAGGGAATATTGTCAGATTGGTAAATGCTCGATGAAAAGTTGCTTTCATTTATTTGCTGGTAATATGCAAATAAATGGTGGGCAAATTAATGGAAAAGATACTTAAAGATAATATATATAAGCATCTGGATAAACAGGGTCTGATTAGGAACAGTCAACATGGATTTGTGCCTGGAAGGTCATGTTTGACTAATCTTCTTGAATTTTTTGAAGAGGTTACTAGGAAAATTGACGAGAGTAAAGCAGTGGATGTTGTCTATATGGACTTTAGTAAGGCCTTTGACAAGGTTCCTCATGGAAGGTTGGTTAAGAAGGTTCAACTGTTGGGTATAAATGCAGGAGTAGTAAGATGGATTCAACAGTGGCTGAATGGGAGACGCCAGAGGGTAATGGTGGATGGCTGTTTGTCGGGTTGGAGGCAGGTGACTAGTGGGGTGCCTCAGGGACCTGTGTTGGGTCCTTTGTTGTTTGTCATGTACATCAATGATCTGGATGAAGGTGTGGTAAATTGGATTAGTAAGTATGCAGATGATACCAAGATAGGGGTGTTGTGGATAATGAAGAGGATTTCCAAAGTCTACAGAGTGATTTAGGCCATTTGGAAGAATGGGCTGAAAGATGGCAGATGGAGTTTAATGCTGATAAATGTGAGGTGCTACACCTTGGCAGGACAAATCAAAATAGGACGTACATGGTAAATGGTAGGGAATTGAAGAATGCAGTTGAACAGAGGGATCTGGGAATAATCGTGCATAGTTCCTTGAAGGTGGAATCTCATATAGATAGGTTGGTAAAGAAAGCTTTTGGTATGCTAGCCTTTATAAATCAGAGCATTGAGTATAGAAGCTGGGATGTAATGTTAAAATTGTACAAGGCATTGGTGAGACAAAATCTGGAGTATGGTGTACAATTTTGGTCGCCCAATTATAGGAAGGATGTCAACAAAATAGAGAGAGTACAGAGGAGATTTACTAGAAAGTTGCCTGGGTTTCAACAACTAAGTTACAGGGAAAGGTTGAATAAGTTAGGTCTTTATTCTCTGAAGCGCAGAAGGTTAAGGGGGGACTTGATAGAGGTCTTTAAAATGATGAGCGGGATAGACAGAGTTGATGTGGACAAGCTTTTCCTTTTGAGAATAGGGAAGATTCAAACAAGAGGACATGACTTCAGAATTAAGGGACAGAAGTTCAGGGGTAACACGAGGGGGAACTTCTTTACTCAGAGAGTGGTAGCGGTGTGGAATGAGCTTCCAGTGGAAGTGGTGGAGGCAGGTTCGTTGGTATCATTTAAAAATAAATTGGATAGGCATATGGATGAGAAGGGAATGGAGGGTTATGGTATGAGTGCAGGCAGGTGGGACTAAGGGAAAATAATTTTTCGGCACGGACTTGTAGGGCCGATATGGCCTGTTTCCATGCTATAATTGTTAAATGGTTATATGGTTAATGTCCCAATATATTTTCAACATTGCAAAGGACACTCTTGAATCCACAGATTCTGATTCTGGTAATTATGTGGTTCTTGTCCTGCTGGACGTATCTGCCGCCTTTGATACAGTGGACCATGGTATCTTAATATCTCGGTTACAGCACCTAGTGGGCATTTGTGGCAGTGCCCTGGGATGGTTCAGGTCCTATCTGGCAGACAGAACCATGTGTGTAAGCCTTGCTGGTTTCGAATCCCCCTCCGCTCCTCTGTCATATGGGGTTCCACAGGGCTCAATTTTAGGGCCCCTGCTTTTCTCACTATACTTACTTCCTCTGGGCTCCATTCTTAGAAAGCATGGCATCTCTTTTCATTGTTATGCTGATGATGGAGCAAGAGTCCTCCAGCTGTCATTGTCCTATTGGTAGTGCAGTCTGAATCCAGTGAATCCAGCCTGAACTAATTTCAGCACGAGATAGAAGGAGATTGCTGGAGGAGGGACTATCAAGTTGACTTGGTTCAAAGCGAATTTTGGCCTTATGTGCCAGGCTTACCTTTGGTGTGAAGCAACTTTGGGTTCACACTTACATCAGATTTATGGGATACATTACATCTTGTCAGCGAAAAGCCACCACACTAACATTAGCACCTCTTCTACTTGGCTGTGCAGATTATAATTACGATTGTTTACAGTTAACAGATGGTAGATTTTAATTACGATTTACGAATTACTGCTCTCTGTAATTGGATGGCTTTCCAAAGCCAATGATTGTAAAACAAGGAACTGCAGATTTTGAAAATATGATTTCATTCAAAGAGGGGTAGGTCAATTTATTCCCTGGAAGCCTATCCCGGCATTCATTTCAACTTCATCATTCTGTAGGGATGAGTTGGGCATGTGGGTCTGTTTTCATGCTGAATGACTCGGTGACTAAGTGCATCTAAAAGGTAGATCCTGATTGGTTTTAGCTCCAGAATTCTACGAATGCCATCAAAAATTGACTCAGGTAATGTCAAATGGAGGGAATGGTTAAGCACATGCTGATAACTGAACCATATGGGACCTTAAAAATAGCGGAGTCAGGGGATATGGAGAGAAGGCAATAGACAATAGACGATAGACAATAGGTGCAGGAGTAGGCCATTCAGCCCTTCGAGCCAGCACTGCCATTCAATATGATCATGGCTGATCATCCCCAATCAGTACCCCGTTCCTGCCTTCTCCCCATATCCCCTGACTCTGCTATTTTTAAGGGCCCTAACTAGTTCTCTCTGAAACCATCCAGAGAACTTGCCTCCACCGTCCTCTGAGGCAGATAATTCCGCAGACTCACCACTCTCTGTGAGAAAAAGTGTTTCTTCATCTCCGTTCTAATGGTAGGAATGGGGTACTGATTGTGGATGATCAACCATGATCACATTGAATGGCGGTGCTGGCTCGAAGGGCCAAATGGCTTACTCCTCCCCTTATTGTTTATTGTCTATAGTTTATTGTCCCCTGTTATTAAAATATAGAGGACATGCAATATGATATCTCCAGGATGCCACCAAGAGTTAAAACAATTATAATAATGCAGAGAGACTTAAGATCTGGATTGGAGACAGAGGCTGAGAGAAGATTTAATAAAGGAATGGGATGAAACCAGGGAAAGCAACTTTGGAAGTCTGGTTAGTCAGTAACAAGTGATCATCCATTTTAAATTGTTAGCATGAGACTGAGAAGTGAAGGACAAAACTGTGTTGAACATTATGAAAACTCTACACACCAGAGACAACTGACTGTAGTCAATTAACCTACACACACATCTTTGGCATCTGGGAGAAAACTGGAGAACCCAAGGGGAAAACCTATGCAGTTGTAGGGAGAGCTTCAACATAGGCGATACAGGTGGTTAGGATTGAATCTGCCCCTTGGATCAGTAAGGCATCAGCTCTGCCAGCCGCTCCAATGTGCTGCACGAGTTACTTGAACTTATGGTAGTGTGAGCAATAATTGTATATCTGAGTGTCCAAGGTCCCATTATCTTTTCATTTAAGGTAGAATAAATGGAATTAAATTCACATCATTCCATAGTCTCGCCAGTCCCTCCAATGGTGCATTGAAGAGCAAACTCAGAAGGGAAAGGATTAGTGCCAGCACCCTGGTATGATCGAGGGGCCCCAAGTTGAGAGTTAATGTAATATACACACCCACGGAGAGAGCAGTGTTGCAATGAGA